>NC_077243.1:21215000-21437500 GCF_947179165.1 Solanum dulcamara
AAGAATAGAAAGGGGAGACAAACCTTTCGTGCTTGTTCTTCCTTCAGCTTAGCAATTCGGATTTTTTCTGTTGACACTTCTATTTTCTTTCTCATGTGTTCAAGTGCTGAAGGTTATGGCAAAGCTCATAAATCAGCTGTACAATTATAAGATACTTATGCTAAATAAGTAGCATAGACAACGCACAGACCTGCTTTCTTAGGCCCAGCTGTAAGTTTCATCTCCATTGTCAGGTTTGCCAGTTCCTTCTCAACATCACGGATCTTGGAGTAATTTTCATCAATATATCTGACAGGATATACCAGAGAAGAGCAAAATAATTAGGCATAGAAAACATAGGGAGAATACCTGATGTGAAAAGAATTTTAATGCTAGTGATAACATGATACAAGCATTATACACTTTCATGACTTCCACAGAATCTCAGATCCCTAGACATTCTGCTCTAAATCAATTACCGCTGAAAATGTATTCACTGGATAGAAGGAATTAAGATCATGGACTAAAAACATGCAAAACATTTAGAATCTGTAAAACAAGGATTTTCCGGGATGCAAGAGATTTCCTGTGCACGGAAACAAGGATTTCCTGGATCTCTCCACCCCATGATGTTCTCATTTGGCAGAATGAAGGAAAAGCTCTTTCACAGATTCCAATTGTCGAAACTATGTGCAATTGATTTTAGTAATTCATTAATCTTTTCTTCATGCTCCTTAATTAAAATTCTCTTTGAGAAAGAAGGTTTTGGATCATGTTTGTACATAAGTTTATTAGCCATAGATGAGCTTTACATAATACCCTGGTCCAATATAATTTCTAAATTTGTTCACATGTTTTGCTTTTCATATTTTACCACCATAATCACCTTCAGAATCTACACTTCAAAATTTAAAAGATGTTTTAGTTGTGAATTTATCCCACTGATTCTCTTTCGCTATCGATGTAGAAGAAATGCTGAATCCATTGGAGTAAAATTCATGTTCAGAATCTTTTACTATCCAGTATGTTCTAGACTAAGTTGCGCGGACTCTCCACTGTTGATGTCGCACCCGTGTCGGATTCTCCAAAAATACACTACTTTTGGAGAATCCAACACGCACCCATTGACATTTTTGAAGAGTCCGGGCAACATTGGTTCTAGATCACCCAATGTTCCACTGAGTTTCTTCCACAATCATTTGTGTTCCTCCAATTCGACTGTATGATATTGGTTAATGGTTACTTCAAATTTGTTCAGAAACAAGCCTTGATAAACTTTTGACATTGATTAGTATTCACGCATGGTGGGGACTAAAGTTAAGAAACAGCACAAACTCATTCTGACGAAGATAGCTGAGTAACATTGAAAAGCATTAACTAGTGAAATGGCACAAGGATGAAGGAACAAGCAATGGAGTGGTATTGAAGTTGTACATAAGATCCATAAGAGTAGAAGTAAGAAGTCAACTCACTTTCTTAATTGAAGCTGCTCTGCCTCAATTATCTGGAAACAACATTGCAACAATCAACAAGTATATAATAAGTTATATATTGAAAGCAAGCACAAATTGAAGTGTATAAATAGAAGAAGAACCTTTTCGGTGTAAGCAATGACCGGTGATTCTCTAGCAATGCCATCGGACCCAATCTCAGGTAGCAGCACAGCTTTGGCTGTCGCATTCCAATCTGAACTGGCTTCGGTAGCCATTGATACAACACTCTGATTACCCAAAGGGGGGGGGGAGGGGGGGGGGAAGTGATCGATATGGGCAGTGAAAGTGTCGAGAGGTATTCAGATAGAAGGAATCCTAATCTCGAAAGAGTATATTGGAGTAAGCGTTTCGCTGAATTTGGGAACTAGTTAGTAGGATTGCTGCTTCATATGGCAATTAGCAGCAAACGGCGTCTGCACGTCGTTGCCACTGGGCACAAAAAAAGAGTGCAATACCAATTTTGCTCAGAGCCTGGCGCGCCAAAGTTTGGCTGGACTTGGCCCAATGAACCATACATGAATGAAAAAGGATGCCACTATGAAAGTGACTGTACAAGTCAACAACAAAACAATAGTTGCACAAAATAAAGGGGATGTTGATAGCAAAAAAATAACATTCGTAGTTTGGAAATTGGTCTTAAAACGACACTTCTCAAATTTTACAGTGGATTATTTTTTCTTTTTAACTCCAAGAGAAACCACAATTGCTATTTTTGAAAAGGGTAAATTGCAGTAGACAAACTCTGGGCTCGACTCAAAGATCACTTGTTGTTGCACGTAATAATTTTTGAATTTGCCTTTGATTTACTATTGACTAAATAATATGATACTTCTTTTATTTCATATTAATTGAATTTAATAGAAATTTTTCATTGTTCAAAATAATTGAATTGTTCAAAGTTCAAGATGGATGTTTGAAAGTTTTTTCATATTTGCCTTTTATTAATTAAAGTTTTATATTTTCTATAAGATAAATCACACTACTTGCAAAGTTATATTTATGATTTTACAAAAGACAATAGTGAAAAGTATAGTTTAAATTATCTCCTTAAATATTTTTGTTGATATATGTGTATTATCTTCTAAATTCAGTTAATATGAAATAGAAAGGCTAATTTATGGATCACAATAGTTTGCACAAAATACGGTGAACTACTCTGATAAGTGATAAATTACCCCAAGAAAAATCATCCGTCGTCCTCTCACGATTGGTTAGAATCATACCAACCGAGTAGTGAGAATTTAATTGAACTAAAATAAGATGAAAAAGTCCAATAGTTTATTTGTGCTCCTTATTTTTTTTATTTTTTTCTTCATATGAAAATGAACTAAGGGTCTAGTGATTCAAATTAGTGAAACCCTATGCTCCGAGAGGAAGAAATGTTCTTGCTAACTTGGTCCCCTAAGGTGCCCCCCCCCCCCCCCCCCCCCCCCAATTTATGGAAACTTTAATGAAAGGAAAGAAAATAAAAAAGGCTCTTGAGAAGGGAACATATTAAACAACAAAAGCTGGATAGTCGTTAAATGCATGTACACTTTGTTTTTCCCTCTACACATAGTAAATCTCAATATCCAATATTAACCTTTCTCTATCTTGGCTTCTGATGGATCCGTAACAAGGATCAGATATGTACCGGGAGACATCACAGCTTGTATGAAGTTCTTTTCGACTAGCAAAAAAGGTTTTCCAGCATTTCCTTGTATGACTGACAGAAGACGCTACACTATTTTTCTGGCATCTCTTAAATGTCTCTTGCAACTTCTTTCCAAAGAGAGGAACTAACAAGCAGATGCCAGAGACGAAAAGAAAATTAATCGACCATTGTGAAAATAAATCTAGAATAATGCAGTTACAACGTGATGAGAACAAAACTTGTTCTGCCTTCTCATGCAGTGACCTCGGTGAGAGTTCGTTGAACTGCATCTTGTGTAGGAAGGGAAGGGATTCCACCTCTTCCTGTCACTGTCAGGGCAGCACAAACATTAGCGAAAAAGATAGCCTCCCTTAACCGCTTCTCATCCTGCCAAGAATAATAAAAAAGCATTTCTAGAGTTAGGAACTAGATGTTCAATCAATGAGAATGACTAAAATGCAGGTGAAGCAATTCAATCAATCTCCCGTGGCATTCCACGTTCTAGAACATACTCATGGAAATGCTGACATGATGAGATATAAAAATGGAAATAAATAACAAGAAAAAATGACCAGTAAAAGGAAATGTCGTAATCTTTCACAATGTTGTGAACATTGTGATTTGGATATAATCAGAAAAAGACCATTTATACGGGTGAAAACAAGACAGTCTTCAGAAAGACCAATTAAAACCTGTAAAAGCAAAAACAATCTTTACTTGCTTGGTGTACCATCAAACTACGAGCGGACAAATTACCCATCAATCAAATTACTATACAGTGTACTGCTGGCAGGATTTCCCCCCTCAGCCAGGGGGCATAGTTCAAATTGTAACAGTCAGTATGAGGCAGCTACTTGAAACTATCAAAGGTCTGGGGTTCTCCCTATTTAGAAACTTGTAAATAGACTTTAGAATTGAGGGGGGGGGGGGGGGGGGAGAAAAGTAGAATGCAATTGGCTCAAGATTTCAAAATGACAGAATTATTTCTATTTACCTATCTTAACATTGCCAAATGGTAAACCAGGGTTAACATGGAAAGAAAGTATGATACGAGAAAAAAAATTGATTCAGCATGAAGAATGTGAAAACTACTATTGCCTTTTTTGCTCATATCCAAATTCATGCACCTGATACTACTATTGCCTTTTTTGCTCATAGCCAGGGGGCATAGTTCAAATTGTAACAGTCAGTATGAGGCAGCTACTTGAAACTATCAAAGGTCTGGGGTTCTCCCTATTTAGAAACTTGTAAATAGACTTTAGAATTGAGGGGGGGGGGAGGGGGGGGAGGGGGGGGGGGAGAAAATAGAATGCAATTGGCTCAAGATTTCAAAATGACAGAATTATTTATATTTACCTATCTTAACATTGCCAAATGGTAAACCAGGGTTAACATGAAAAGAAAGTATGATAAGAGAAAAAAAATTGATTCAGCATGAAGAATGTGAAAACTACTATTGCCTTTTTTGCTCATATCCAAATTCATGCACCTGATAAAGACCAGCATCAGAAGCTAGACACTTGAGAACTCCACCGGTAAATGCATCACCAGCACCAGTTGTATCAACAGCTTTTACCTTAATCGAATTAACTCTTCCCTTGAATTCCTGCATCAATTGAGTCAGTATCCAATGGCAAATTAAAGTTACTAAGACAACAAAATCTCAGTAGTTCATGCATTTAACTTCAAAAATCGTAACATATAAGTACAAAAATGTACGGTATACATTAACAAAAAATTCTACTTGTTTAATGCTATTTGGTCAAAATTTAATGCCTGGGAGGCTGAGATATTTTCATCTTCAGAGTAAATAAAGATGTTAGCCGTATGATGTAAAATTTTCAGCTCTAAGCATTATAAGTTCATTTTTATGCAAAATTAAAGAAAATATATGGATAAAATAGGATAAGAATACCTTGGTGTAATATCTGCAACCAGCTGAACCTTCAGTTACAAGCAAAAGCTTCAGATTAGGATGGAAAAGCCTCTTCAACACCACCTCATCATCATTTGGATCATCGGTTCCAGTCAAGAATGAAATCTCATCCTCACTTATCTGCATGTAGAAATACAGATTTCATTGTCAAAGAGAACTTAGCAATTGAGCACTTATGAGTTGTAAAAAAGTAATACCTTAATAATATCTGCTAGGTTCCATACACTCATTATTCCACTTCGAGCAGCATCTTCTGAAGGCCATAAAGGCAATCTCAGGTTCGGATCATATGAGAGTATGCTACCTGATCTTTTGGCAATGTCTATTGCAGCAAGTTGTGTTGACCTACAGGGTTCGTCGATCAAACTAATCGAACCATAATGAAAGATGGTGGCCTGGACATGATTAATATGCCTTTAGTGAAATTTTGCATTGAAGCTAAATGGAGAACACTTCTATGCATTGAAATAATAAGCAGGAATCTACACCTTTTTAATAAGAGCTACATCGAGTTCAGACTCCCGAAGAAGCATATCAGCACTAGGATTGCGGAAGAACACGAATTCGCGCTCACCTTCAGCTGTGAGTGTAACAAACGCCAGTGCAGTCCTTGCATCATGGTCGAACCGCATGCCGGAATTGTCAACATTGTTTTGTTTCAAAATGTCCGCCAACATTCGGCCGAACTCATCCTCACCGACCTAATTAAAGATGCACAGATCTTAAAGCTATCTATAGGCCACATTTGAAGTCGTCATCAATTAAGGCTAGCACAAAGGTTTCAAATAAGAATAATGCATTCAGTACAGAGCGGATCCAGGGCAGAGTCTTGGAGAAATAAATTTCCCCATCCCATATTCATTGTATTGATTGTTAAAACATATAGAGGAACTCAACACATATAAATAGTAATGCAAGCACTGTCCCAAGTTCTTACCCTGAAAACTAGTTGGATGGCAATATATACATAAAGCATGATGATACCAATATACTGCACAATCAGTTTCCCGTATCTATATGATTGAGCAGACTGTACACTAGCCTATCCAATAGTATGAAAGATCAATTACACATTTATCCACTCACAGAAGGCAGCAGTAGGATTTAAACATTTTTTTAAAAGAATAGTAAGAATTCTTAGCATTCTCAAAAATAGAAAATAATGATTTGAACTTTCTTTTTTGAATTACTTATTCTTAACAACACACCAACGAAAAGATAACGATTTGCATAAAATACTAGCAATAAATTTGTTTTCAGTTTTCTATTTCAGAGTGAGCAAAACCTCACCTTTTAGGTGCGATTACTGAAATTCAACCATTGAAAGACAATTACTGATTTGAACTAGAATTAAATATCCATATGACACAAGTACATAAAGAGGAAACAATGCTCTCATGCCATACATTATACAGTACAATTGCACTGTGTGGTTCTTGTACATATTTAATCACTGGGAAATCAAAGAATTCTTGCTCTGTGTACACTAAGAAAAAAGCACACGGACAAATTCAACAATTCATAGGTACCCTCTGTTACGACAAAACAACGTCTCACTACTGAATATAATGAGAAAATATGCAAAAATTATACCTTTCCAATAAAAGCAGATGAACCACCTAACTTTGAGATGCACACAGCAACATTAGCAGGTGCACCACCCGGAGCTTTTTCGAAGGCAGGAGCTTCCGCAAGTGAAACTCCAGCAACGGTTGGGATGAAGTCAATGAGCATCTCTCCAAAGCAAACAACTAAATGAGACTTCTTTGACGCCGCACCATTTCTATTCAAAGAAAGGTCTTTCAAATTGCCTGCAAACATCCAAATTCTGCTGTCAACAGAGCACATAGCCAAATGACCAAGTTCTCTTGAAACAAATCAAATCAGGGGAGCTTCTAAATTGAAAGCATCAAAAGTTTTATTTTTAAATTAAAAATCATCTCTATAATTTCATTCAAGAAAAGGAAGGCAGGTAGCAGCTTTCACTTTGGGCGTGCATTAACAAAACTGTAGCTAATACATAAACTATAACGAGTAGTTCAGAATTAGATCAACCAGAAATCATTTTTCTTTCTTTTTAGCAGAAAGCGTCCAATCTTGTGAATATCTGAAGTAATTCCAAGATACACAATAAAACTTAAAACAGAATATGACCCATTTGGCCAATTTTCATAGTCATGATTTCTTATCAGCAAGACAAGAAACTTAGTAGCAAATCAACTACAATAACAGGGCATAGAAAGAAGCAGTAATTCTTCCCAAGAAAGCAACCATAATGATTAAACAACAAAGATCGAATATCTAAACAAGAATCAAGATAGTGTAGAACCCTGAAACAAATAAGCTACAAAAAAACCAAAATTCTAAAACAAAAAAGAAAAGTCAAATCATGCATTCATCATTTGTAAATATATGTTCAAGATGCAGAACCTGAAATGGATTCGTCAGCCATATTGTAAGCGGTGGATTCGTCAGCCATATTGTGAGCAGTGTTAAAAATGGGGTCTTTGAAAGTATCACAAGAACTCAGAGAGAGAGAGAGAGAGAGAGAGGGAGAGAGAGGGGGAGAGAGGCGTTAATAGGGAAAGAAAGGGGAAATAGGGGAATCTTGAACGAGAGCCGACTGGGAGAGGAATTTTTGAAGGAAAAATCAACAAATTGCTAAATCCTCCTCTTTTTTGCCACCCTGGTTTACTACTTTTGGTGTAACTTGACACCGACACGGCATGAAATGTACCTGAATTTTCTTCCACATCGCGGGTCAATATTCTCAAATTTCTGCTTATGAAAATTGCATTACTATAGTCTATAAAGAGAGAATGGTTAAGGAATTAGGACACGAGGGGTGTTTTTTTTTTTTCAATGTTTCTGGAATTCGATTAATTCGAATGCCTACCCTATAGAGCCTCATTCAAAAGGAAATGTAAAAGTTTTTTTTTATACTTCGAGTTCAAATTTAATATTTCTAATTAAATAAGCAATAACCTTATTACTACACCACTTTAATGATATATAAGGCGTGTTTTTTGATAGGCAATCTCTCTCTCTCTATATATATATAGGAGAAACATAAATTAAGTTGTGCAACCTCTCTATGGCTTCATTTGCATTTATTTTTTTTCTTCTTTTTGAATTTTTTTTATTTAAATTAATTTTATTGTAAAAGTGAATTTTACTAATTTATTATAAATAATATTTTGTTAATGGATGAGCATTTACGACAAGACTCTTCACAAGTTTACATGCCGATTTACAAAAAGTAACTATTCATAACTTACACCTTTTTAATTTCTACTCTTAATAAATTTATTTATTTATTCTCTTTTTTGACCTTCTTCTAATTATAAAATAACAATATATTTTTAAGTATTTTTCTCTTTATCATTTAATTTATTTCAAGGAGTAATTATCCATGACTTACACCTTTTTAATTTTTACTTTTAATAGTATTCATAATTTCCATGATTTTCATGTTAATAACCTCCAAACTTTAATTTGTAAGTTTATGATATCTTATGGTATTCCTCTATTATGCCTATAAAAACTCATATTTAGTTTCATGAAAAATAACATTCAAGATTATCCTTTCTCTTCTTCATAATATTGGTTTGTGAATAAATTAATATAATATATATATGAAGGTAAAAAATATTTCATTCTCAAATCTTTCTTTTCATTTTTATGTATTTGGACGTGCTTTCTTAATATTTTATTTA
The DNA here is from genome assembly GCF_947179165.1 of Solanum dulcamara. NCBI lineage: Eukaryota > Viridiplantae > Streptophyta > Magnoliopsida > Solanales > Solanaceae > Solanum > Solanum dulcamara. The sequence continues at coordinate 21,223,758 of NC_077243.1, forward strand.
TTTTTACATATGGTAGAGTAATACTATATTCTTTTATATTCTTTCAACATTCAATGGAGTGATTATTTATTTTTTTGATGGGATTGTTTCTGTTTTCTATGTAAGACTGTGATATTGATTTGTTCTATTATGAATTTTTCTGTAAAATTTTTGTACTGCTACGAATTTTAGCTGCTTGTGCTCATTTTTTCTTTCCATGTTTCATCAAATATGGAAGACCAATAAAGATTTGATGATTTAAATATGAAGATTAAAAAGTTTAACAGCTATGATTCAATTAAATATGCTTCGATTTTCTCTATTTTTATTATTTTATTTTTTAAAGAATGAGATGCAAACTAAAAGCAATAAAATAAGTCTCTAGCATTTTAGCTCATACTGTTAAGGTTCTTGACTGAAATTTGTAAGTATAAGCAGTTGGTTCAATATAGATGAATGATATTCTAGCTTTATCACTTCTTCAATTGTTCTTTTCTTGGAGTAATTTTTGCTAACTTAATCGGTCGTATAAGATTAAATATTTTTTATATATGTAACCTATGTAGAAAAATTAAGATCGCGAAAAAGAGATACAAAATAAGATGATAGCATCCTACATATAAGCAGGATGAGAGGCCATTTTTTCTTATATATCCTGTGATCAATCTATTCCCTCCATATGTTAATAAAAAAAAATTCATCATTAAAGGTCAGAATTTAAAATATATGATATAATTTTAACTAATGTGTAACAAGTAAAATTTCATAAAATAAAATGTACTTTTAAAATTTCATTTTGTTTGATATATAATTGCATTTATGTTTTGAAGAATTTAACATATGGACTAAAATACAAGTAAATGATAGGCATAACCCTTTTTTTTATTTGTACAATTTATAATTTTGATAGTGATCCAATAAAGTCTTTTAATCAGTAGAAATAAATTTCGTCTACACAAAAATATCTTACACACAATAAAATCCGTCAAAATACTTTTCATTTCAAAGATGAACTATTAGAAAAAAAAGGTAATATTTACATTTTCAATGACTAAATTTCATAGTCAAGCTATATATATAGCTCTCCCTCATTTCTCAATTTCAACATAACAAAGTGGTGTCCTGAATTTAAATTAGCTAAACACACAAATGTCTTTTCTCTCTTCTCTGTAAACTTATTAACCTTATTTTCTTAATTGAGGGCTTAATCATATTCTAGCTTATTTATTGAATTTATTGCAAATTAATAATTAATTCTTAAATTAATCAGTTACAAGAAATCCTTTGATTTTTGTAAGTTCTCTGCCTAAGTCTAATTCATTCACATTCCTCAGCAAAAACGTTTGCATATGGGCAGGACAAAAAAAAAAAGAGAATATATGTCATGTGAATTTTGTATATAAAGTTTGAAATTATTAAGATTGGAATATGAAGAGGAAAAAAATTGAGGTGTGCAAAGAAAAAGAGAAAAAACTACAATATTATAGGCTTTCTCTGTCCCTTTTAAGTTGTAATGATAAAGTTTGTCACAATTCTTAAAACTAATTAATTAAAAATGTTGTTTAACTAATATATTATTTATTAATTATTTATTTTTATTTATGTATGTGCCGCTTAATTCTAGAATAGTTAATGCTAAAAAAAAAATTAAAAATAAATAATTAATTCTATTTTAATTATTTAAATTAATAACTATTTTAAAATAAATGTCTTTAATACGTATGACAATTAAAAAAGAACGGAACGGGGAGTATTAATTAGGAAATTTAATTCCCCATCAATATCAATGACAGAGTACTACAAGAAAATAAACGGGCGGCGGCGGCACAGTTGCTTTTGGTTTACTCCCCGGTCTCATTTTATAAGATTTTGTACAGCTTTTAAAAAAATATTAATTAAAAATGTTATTTGATTAATATATTTTTTATTAATTTTTTAATTTATATTTATTTACGTATTTTTTAATTCTAGAATAATTAATACTATGGGCAAAATTAAAAAAAAATAATTAATTCTCTCTTGATTGTTTAAATTGACAACTATTTTTAAACAAATATTTTTAATAAACATGACAACTAATATGAGATGGAGAAAATATGAATATTCTATTTATAATAAAATTATAAGACGATACACAAATTTATGCATAGTTTATGTTAGCACTAACAATGCACGGTTTAATGCGTCAAATTAAATTAAACTATGCATTAGTTACGTAGAGTTCTACATTAGGAACCAAACATATATAGTACTACACTAAAATCTCACTAAATTAATACTCGATAAATTAATAATTTTTGTAAGTTCTTCAATTTCAACTTGGACCAATGAAAAAAAGCAACCATTTCAATAAGATAATATATTTTAGAAGACCCCTTTATAAATATATGGTCTCATTAATATTATAAATTAATAATTCTATAAAAGTACAAATATATCTAAGATAATTTAGAGAAATGTAATTCTATTGTATTTTGTTAAAATTTAAATCTAGTTGAAGCTCATTTCTAACTTTTCTTATTGCATCCAAAAGTTTCGGTGTTGTCTGTTCGAACTGCATCATAAAATTATGAAGAGTTCTAGATGCAATAATTACTTTCTTACACTTAACTGGTTCCATTGTATCATCTTCAACTTCACCATTAACAATATTTTTTTCGTTGGTATCCACAATTTCTTCTAAGCTCTGAACCTCTAAACATGTATCATTTTCACTAGGTAATCCAATAAGTTATTGGCATCCATTGTATTGCGGTAATCGAGATCATTGATCATAACCTCAAGTTCATGAATGATGTTTTCACAAGCGAGTTCATTAAAAAAATAACATTTTTTTCTTATGGATTCCAATTTCGTCTCCATGTCTTGTATATCAAAATTAACCTTCTTTGAATCTCAATACACTCTTTAAACTAATAAATATTAATTTATCGATTAAATTATACATCTACAAAATAATAATATTTCATGATCTCACCTATATTAATTTAGTGAGGTTTTATTGTACTATTAATTATATGATAACTCCATTAATGGAGCTTTGTAAGACGACTATATGAATTGAGACGAACTAGACGAGAAAGAAGAAGAAGAAGATGCAGAGAAGCAAAAGAAAAGACAAGAAGCAGAGAAGTGAGAGAAATGAGAGAGGAAGCTACATTGCTCACAATATCACATTGTTCAATCATCTTACATGTGTTATGAGTGAGGTGCATTTATAGAGCACTAAGAGTTAGTTTCTAGTCATAATCAACTTATAACTAACTCCTAACAAACTCTAACAAACTTATTGAACCATGGTAGCTTATTAACTTTCCTATGGTTAACACTCCCTCTCAAGCTCATGGTTTGAACAAGTTCATAACTCCAAGCTCATTTAATAGCCCCTTATGTTGCGCCTTACCAAGACTTTTTGTGAGCAAATTAGCTAATTGATCCTTGGTGTGTACAAATTCGGTTTTCAGCATTCCTTGATTTATTTTCTCTCTTACAAAGTGACAATCAATGTCTATGTGTTTGGTCCTCTCATGAAAGATAGGATTTGTTGCAATCTGAATTGCGGCTTTGCTGTCACACACCATGGTTATAGGCAGCTCAATGTGTATCCCAAGTTCTTCAAACAGCCCTACTAGCCATGTAACTTCAGCTGCACAGTTGGCCATACTTCTGAACTCAGCTTCAGCTGAGCTTCTTGACACAATCTCTTGCTTCTTCGACTTTTAGAATATCAAGGCTCCACCAAACTTAATCAAGTAGCCAGTTGGTGGTCTCCAAACGCACACGCAAGTATACGTGGTCTCAATAGTAATATAATGGCTTATTAGAACCGAATGTCGAACCCACATGAAATTTAGAACCTTGGCTCAGTCGGCTTTGTCTTGATTCAAATCATTTATTATATGTTGCATAAGGTTGTATGTGTTTGTATTAACTAAAAACGTTATTAAAAACTAGGCATAAACAACTTAGGAGGTAAGAAATAAAATTTCTCAATTTAAAGAAGAGTCCTTGGGTTGTAGCAACTTAAGATCTTACATTTAACCTTTTATTCCCTTGGCATCTAATAGGTTACTAGATTATTGATTTACATGGTTAATTTTACAACTATAATTTTCCAATCTCTAATTGCCTATTCTTGTTGACAGCTTAACTACATCGTTGAGCGGAGATAAGTGTGTACCAACAAACAATGCTTTTACCTTTACTTCCTGTTTAGCAATCAAACATGGTGGATAGATATGTGTCACAAGCATTCTATTCACTAATTATTTTAGATAAAACTAAAACAAACATGTTCCTTATATTCTAGTGTTTTATCTTCCGATTTAAGGGTAGACAACGAATATGTTTCAATGGTGATCAAGCATTAAAACATTTGCAATAGAAATATAAGAATAACCTCATAAGAACCCATTTTCAACCAAGGAAATCAAGAGTTAAACTTTTATCTCATAGCTACAACCCAAGAACAAGGGACTTTAGCCTCTCATAATTTTTAATACAATTTCAATGAACATCTTTTGCATAAACATGGATCTAGGATGAAGAAGAAAAGAGAAATTATCACCAAATTAGGTCTTGAGTCGCCTCCCTTCAGCTCCTTCCCAACAAGAACAAGTATAGTCCATAAAACAATATGTAAAGTGCTTTTAAATGGCCAGAAAATGCACTGTTAAAGTAAGCGCACTGAAGTCCGCGATGCAGACTTGCTTTGTTCTAATATAATAATAATTCATTTTCTCGCTCTTGGGATAAAATCAGCTTGCTTATACCTGGGGTCTGCGACGTGGAGGTGTCGCGGACTATACTTGTGTTTGACAAACTAATTTCCAATGTTCAACGTATGAACATAAAATCTCCAAATTCATGATGCGGAGGTGTAGCAGACCACACTGTTATTTCAAGTCAATTCACATGTCGAAGTAGGAAATGAACTCCCAGGTCCGCCACACGGAGGTGTCACAGACCACACTGTTTTGTCCACAAAAATTCATGTGTTGAATTTTTCAATAAATTTCTCAGATCCGCGACGCGGAGGTGTCGCGGACCACACTGTCTCGTACAGTACTTTCTTATCTAGATTTGTTCAATTTTCAAATATAAGGTCCGTGACGCAGAGGTATCGCGGACCACACTGTCTTGTGAATTTATTTGTGCCTTAGAGTTCCGATATCCACCAATTTATTTCATCTTAATTTCCATTCGACAGAGAAGGGTGTCTTGGTTGCCGATACCAAGGTTTGCACTCATTTAGACTTGAAAGTTCCTAAAAACATTATTTAGTTGCCAAAATATGAAATAGTAAAAATATAGACTCAAATATAGGAGCTTTTATAGGGGTTTTAATTGCTATTTGGCATGCAAATGTGCCCGATATCACCACCCCACACTAAAACTTTGTTAGTCCTCGAACAAACTCCTAATTCCATTTCTATAGTAATCAATTATACGATATATAAAGGAATTTTTATCAATCACCATGAATGCACAAATACCTTGTTTCACAAACATGCTTTGATTTAGCCCTTAACCACTTCAGCATCTTATAGATTCAAAGGTTAACTTATGGTGCTGCAGTTCATATAGTTTGATGGATCAGAAATCCTTTGAAGAATTTTCATTCTTTTTACTACACATGTTCCCTCACTGAGAAGAATAACCCATACTCTCCAAATTACTTTCATGGGTATTTAGACATTGATGCGCTCACTCTCTCAAATAAAATCACAGATTGCTTGAAATGAACCACATTCTTGCCTGGAGTGTATTAAGAAGCTCTATTTAGGTAGCTAACACTTAAGGATCACTTAGTACTTTTCAGGTTGTAACGTGGGCGAAGAGGTGAGTGGTAAAACGGGACATGTCTAGTCTTGGTTTTCAAGCACTTACAACACATTGCATTCTTTCATTCTTTTCATAATGTTCTCCCAACCACTGAGTTCTTTTGGTGGCTTCACTTTTTACTTTCTTTGATTTTCATTTGAAATATTTCTTCACACCAAATGTTATGTCAATTCATATCACCCTTGATTTTTGTGTCTAACAACCGTAAGATGGACTTCTTATTTCCCACTTCAATTAATGATTTGGTTTATGGATTTGAAAGTATGGTTTCCAATGACTTTTAAGAATAGATTTCAATTTAGGCTGCCAAAGAATCAAGATTTAAGGCTCAGCTGGGCTAACTAAGGATTTTAATTTCATACAGGTACGAAAGTGGTTTCAGAATAAGGCTATCAAATAAACTGCCTAGAACCTTTCCTTGAAGTCAAAACTCCCTTCATTTTCGCTACTTAACACACGTTGGGCAAGTTCTAACAATCAATAACAACCTGGACTAATCAATTTTCCTAACACACATTGCACATGTATAATTTTTAAGATGAAAACTCTTTAAAGATTTCGACCATATTTACATGAAATCAACATCACTCACAAGCTAACAATGAAATTTTTAAGTGCTTCAGTTAGTCAATTGTTCATATTTCTGCTATCTATTTCACTCTGGTAGTTGGTCAAAAGGCCTTTATATACCTAAAAAAAATATTATGGTTCAAAGGGTCTATCCATGGCCAAAGAATCAAAAACAAATGCTGTGAAACCCAAAATATCAACTAACAACAAAAATAAGTCAGAACCACACAACTAAACACACAAACAATTTTTTTTTAACAAATAGTAATCACACACTTCACACAATCACATAAACCATAAACTAAAAACTAAAAAACATTTAGACAAAAGTACAAACGTCCACTCCACACTTAATGTTGGGCACTGTCCTTAGAGCACAGAATAGTAGACTTCCCTGTCTACTCGTCCATCTGAGCAGTTGCAGCTGCATCATCCTCTACTAGTGGTTCAAAATCTGTCGCTTCTAAGTCAAATTCTACATCTGAGCCTGTTCTGCACTGGTCTTCATCAGTGGGGACATCATCTTTAGTTGGCTCGTAGAAAGATGGTCCCAATCCCAGAATAGCCATGGCATATTTATTCAACGGGTACCTTTTTTCGACCTCCTGAAGTTTTGCATCTGTAGAAGGACGTCCTCCAGTGCAATGGCACAGCATCTTAAGGCCAAACATCCGAGCCGTGATCATGTCATCGCGCTTTGCGCGTTTTTATATAGTGAGGACTGGGCCATGAGTGTAGTCTATCCCCTTTACATTTGTGACATCGTAAGATTCGATTGGGAGTGGGGCCATATAATCATATGGTTCCTCGGGGACACCTGCTCGCCGACAAATTTCTGTAATAATCCCACCAAATACATATCCTCTTCCTCGATGTACCCTGTATTTGCAAATAGTAGACTTGATCACAGCTCTAATGTTTATTTCTATCCCTTTCATCAAAGCATAGACCAAGCACACCCTATCTTTTGTCAATTCTGTATAGTGGAGGCCCAGAATTAGGCTGTGCATCACAATCTTTGTCCATAAATGTGCTTTTTTGTTTAGATGCGCATATGGAAATATACAGTGGTAGCCACGCAGCCTATGTAGCGACCACTTAGCAGTTGATAGAGGCCCGCTCAATGTGTGTCTGATGTCTTGGTAGGGTGGCTGAATGTTCAAATTTGTCAAAGTAGTGGTTGACATTTCTGCAGTGCCTAGTATCTCATTGATTGCCATAGGGGAGAGGGGGATATCTACCCCTCTTACCGTGATATAGTGCGTACGCTGGTCTGGTTGGTAGTTGGCATAGAACTCACACACTATATGCAGGTTCCATGGTCGTGGTTCAGCGAATAAAAATGTCATGCCCCTGTCCTCAATGATTCTCACTATGTGTGGAAAGTCCTTTTCCAGCTTTTCCTCATTGATTGGCATATCTGATAAATAGCGCGCCTCAGTGTGATGCTTGTACCAGTTTTTACCATTAGGGTGTACAACTTTAATGTCGTATCGCCTAGTGTGGCCCCTTGGCATTGATGGAGCTGGTGGTATTGAAAGCACCCCATTGTTCTCTTCCTGCTGGCTGGGGCTGCCAACTCCTTTCCCGATCTTCTGCTTGTAGACATTATTTCTGCAAAATAACCAATCAACTAGCCAATTGTAAGATAGTTACCAGGTATTTAAAAGTTAGAACCCTTACCCCACACTTATGCCTTGTATGAGCACAACACTGCTATGAAGGTACTTAGACTTTCCTTCATTTAACGGAGGCTTAATATATAGTAGACAAAATTAACATGCATCATTGCTTACTACCCCTATTTCAATCATCAAATTACCCTTTACATCATCACCTTGACCAAAGCCAGAAAGAAGAATTTACAAACTTATCAACTCAAATCAATATTAAAGGATTTGCATACACAAACCTAACCTTCCCTCCCTTATCTATTCAAGAATTTACACCCAAAACCAAATCATAACTAATATGCATGTTTACTAAAGACTTCAACACACATTACCCATTACTAGCACAAAACCCACACCTTTTTACACATTAAAACTAAGTTTAGATGGTCAAAAGCCAAATCCTTACTCAGTTAACACCCGTATTCAATTTCTACACAATTATTCACTCATACTCATAAGCCTTTCATTCTAAACTCAATGGAAATCAATTTAAAGGTTTCACAACACACAATATTTAGATACGAACTATTTAGGCCATCAAATGAGTTGAAGAATACATATCTTTGGATGATGAACTAGAAATTTCGCAAATATTGCTTGACACTTTGGCACTTGCGTCGCGTATTTGAGAGAATATTTAGAGTTGAAGGAAAGAAAAACGTTTGGGTGAAGAAGAATAGGGGCCAATGTTTTGTTTTCTTTTTTATTGATTAAGGCAGGTATACCTATTGAAAATGGGTAAAACCGTCTTTTTATTTAGTTTTTACTGGAATTTTTTTTTACTTAATGTCCGCGATGTGGAGGTGTCGCGGACCACACTTTTTTAAGTTTCAAAATTTTATTTTTCATTTTATGCTGAATTAACCCTGGTCCGCGACGTGGAGGTGTCGCAGACTCTACTGTTTTGCGCCCAAAATGCTGAAATTATGTTATTGTTGAAATTGTTCAAGGTCTGCGACGCAGAGATGTCGCGGACTTTCCTTGTGAATTATTTTTCAGCACCAAACTTTTAAAACTTACCTGGAAGGGGTGTGCGATGCCTAGGTGTCGCGGACTCTACTGTTTTTTGCAACCTCCAACAATTATTTTTCTCCTTCCTTCTTCAAAATAGCTCATATATTTACAACACTGCATGTTAGTGAAAACAAAATCATCAACTAAAAAGCAAATGCTAAATACACCATACCTCATGGGTTGCCTTCCGTGCAACGCCTTATTTACCGTCGTGGCACGACTTAGCTCCAGTTGCTTCACTCATTCTCCAGTTTAATGGTTCCTCTTCATGGTTAACATCCTTACCAAAGTAATGTTTGACTCGTTGTCCATTTACCATAAATATGGATGTCTTCTTCGCATTCCACAATTCCACAACTCAGTGTGGCGTCACCTGTACGACCTTAAAAGGTCCACTCCACTTGGATCGCATCTTCCCTGGAAAAAGCTTTAGTCTAGAATTAAAAAAAGTACATTTTTCTCCTGGTTCAAAAGTGTGGGTGATGATGTGCTTATCATGCCAGCGTTTTGTTTTCTCTTTGTTGAGCTTGGCACTCTCATATGCATGGAGCCTAAACTCTTCTAACTCGTGTAATTTACCCAACCTCTTCCGACCTGCTAACTCTGGATTTAGATTAAGCTTCTTAATCACCTAGTAAGCTTGATGTTCCAACTCCACTGGTAAGTGGCACGCTTTACCAAATACCATTTGGTATGGGGAGGTTCCAATGGGTGTTTTGTACGCTGTTCGGTATGCCCAAAGAGCTTCATCTAACTTCTCCGACCAATCTTTCCTTTGAGCATTCTCAGTCTTTTGTAATATCTATTTTACCTCTCTGTTGGATACCTCAACTTGCCCTCTGGTTTGAGGGTGATATGTTGTAGCAACTTTATGCCTCACTCCATACTTAGCCAAGAGATTCTTTACTGTTTGATTTATGAAGTGTGACCCTCCATTACTGATAACTGCCTTGGGAGTGCCGAATCGCGTGAAAATGTGCTTTTTTAAGAACTTGCTCACCACTTTAGAGTCATTTATGGGAAGGGCCATGGCTTCCCCCCATTTGGACACATAATCCACTGCCACTAATATATATTGATTTCCACATGATGAAGGAAATGGACCCATGAAGTCTATTCCCCATACATCAAAGATTTCAACCTCTAGAATATTGTTCAAAGGCATTTCATGTCTTCGTAAGATGGTGACCATTCTTTGACATTGGTCACAGTTCTTCACATACTCTGCCGCATATTTAAAAATTGTAGGCCAAAAGAAATCATATTGAAGTACCTTATGTGCAGTGCACTCTTTTGCATGATGGCCGTCATATGGTGATGAGTGGCATGCATCCAACACTTGGTGTGCCTCTGCTTCTGGAACACATCTTCTCACCATTCGATCAACACCTCTCTTGAATAGATACGGCTCATCCCATATATAAAAACGTGCATCATGCATAAGCTTCTTCTTTTGTTGAGAGATAGCATCAGGAGGGAACACTCGACTAACAAGGTAGTTCATAATATCTACGTACCATGGGAGATCTTGGACCTCTATTTCCAGTAGTTGCTCATCTGGAAACTCCTCCTTTATCAGATTTTGCTCAGCAATATGGGACGAATCCTCTAATCTTGATAGATGGTCTGTTATTTAATTTTTGCATCCCCTCTTATCTTTGATTTCAATATCGAATTCTTATAATAACAGAATCCATCTGATGAGCCTGGGCTTGGCATCTTTCTTATTGAACAGGTACCTAAGAGCTGCATGGTCAGTAAAAATAATCACTTTAGTACCTACCAAGTAAGAACAGAATTATCAAACGCATAGACCAACGCCAATATTTCCTTCTCCGTGACTGTGTAGTTGGCCTGAGCAGAGTCAAGAGTCTTGCTTGCATAATAAATGGAATGAAATTTTTTTTCCTTCTTTTGTCCCAGAACTGCTCCCACTGCTGTTTTGCTTGCATCACACATCAGCACAAAAGGTAACTCCCAATTAGGAGCTAGCAGGATAGGGGTTTCAATCAGCTTCTTCTTCAAGAGTTCAAATGTCTACAAATATTCATCATCAAAAACAAATTTTACCTCTTTTTTGAGCAAACCACACATTGATTTGGCTATCTTCAAAAATTTTTGATGAAATGCCGGTAGAATCCGACATGGCCTAAAAAACTACAAACTCCTTTTACTGAGACTGGTGGTGGAAGTTTCTCAATCACTTCAATTTTTGCTTTGTCCACTTCCAACCCATCTTTTGATACTTTTTTCCCAACACAATACCCTCTTTTATCAAGAAATGACATTTCTCCCAGTTTAGGACGAGGTTTGTTTCTTCACATCTTATGAGTACTTTCTCCAGATTTTTCAAACATATATCAAAAGACTCTCCAAAAATTGAAAAGTCATCCATGAAAACCTCTACAAACTCTTCCACCATATAATGAAATATTGTAATCATGCACCTCTGAAAAGTGGCAGGAGCATTGCAAACATCGAATGACATACGCTTGAATGCATACATCCCGTAAGGGCATGTGAATATTGTCTTTTTTTGTTCCTCTAGTGCAATGGTGATTTGATTGTAACCTGAATACCCATCTAAGAAACAGTAGTGCTCTTGACCTGCTAACATATCAAGCTTTGGTCAATAAACGGCATAGAGTGGTGATCTTTTCTGGTGGCATCATTCAACTTTCTGTAATCCATTAATTCATTTTTTTCATTGGTTATCACAGTCATTTCCCTTTTCTTTGGTACATACTGAACTGGGCTTACCCACTTACTGTCAGAGATTGGGTATATTATGCCTGTATCTAGCCACTTAATTATTTCTTTCTTTACAACCTCTTTCATGATGGGGTTCAACCTGCGTTATGGTTGTGCACTAGCCTTATGTCCTTCTTCCATGAAAATTCTGTGCATGCATAAAGCGGGGATGATGCCGTGAAGATCAGTCATTTGCCATCCAATTGCCTTTTTGTGTCTCTTTAGCACCTCAAGTGCTTCTGTGACCAATACCTCAGACAAATCGGATGAAAGAATTACAGGTAATACATTATTTACTCCAAGAAAAACATACCTGAGATGTGCTGATAATTGTTTCAACTCCAATTTAGGGGTTTATTCTAGAGAAGTCTTTCGTGAAGGCCCTAATTCTCTGTTCAAAGGTTCTACACTTTTCTTCCACATGCTGATATTTTGCATGTCAAGCACAGTGGCTAACCCTTTATCTTCCATGTCCTCTTCAATATCTTGACCCATCACAACTTTTTCCAATGGATCGCTTGCTATAGTGCAATGAACTGAGACTTCCTCATCGATGATTGTTACAACAGACAACTCTTCATAGATTGCAGATAACTTCAGTGCATGATATACATCAAACACTTTTACTTTATCGTGTGCTCTCATAGTCAATCTACCTGCAGCCACATCAATAAGTGCCCCAACTATTGCCAAGAACGGGCGTCCCAAGATAAAAGGAATATCAGGGTTAGGCTCAAAATCTAAAACAATAAAGTCAACAAGGAAAATGAGGGATCCTACTTGTACCAAAACATCTTTAATGATACCGTCAGGTCTAGCTACAGAATGATCAACTAACTGTAGCAAGATAGTGGTTGCTTTAAGTTCTTCCAGGCCCAATTTCTTAAGCGTGGATCTAGGCATCAAGTTAATACTAACACCTAGATCATATAGACCTCTAGCATTACTATATTTACCAATGGTTACTTGTACCATGAAAGTACCTGGATCTTTTAGTTTAGTTGGAAGCTTACTTTTGTTCAAGATTCTTGAACTACACTCTTCAGTGAGTGCCACTATTGCAAATTCAGCTAACTTGCTTTTATTGGCCACAGTATACTTAATGAATTTAGCGTACTTTGGGATATCCTGCAAAACATCAATCAAAGGCAAATTAATTTGCACCTGTTTCAACAAATCTATAAACTTCGCAAAACACTCCTCTTCTTTTTAAACTTTTGTGGGAAAGGCGAAGGAGGTTTTGTCTTTAGTTCCTCAATTTCTTTTGTAGCGTTGGGTTCACCTGCTTCTCTAATTTGTTCCTTGCCTCTTACCTCTGTTGATTTGGCTTTGGAAGCCAATTCAGTGAGTGGAAGACTACTGCGGGTACTTATAGCATATACCTGTTTGGGGTTTGGATCAGTGTTACCTGGTAAACCCCCTTGTTGGCGAGAACTTTGTACACTTGCCAATTGCCCAAGCTGTTTTTCTAACTGTTGGGTAGCTAACTGATTCTGTCGAACATTTGCAGCTAGCTTAGCTTGGTCTGTCATGATCTGTTTCAACATGTCCTTTACACTCATGCTTCCTGATTTTCCTGGTCCTTGATTACTCTGACTCGGAGGATTGTATCCTTGACCATGATTGTTGTATTGTTGTCCACCTCTTTGTGGTCTGTATTGAGTCTGCCCTTGCTGTTGATTTTGCTGATTTTCACCCCATGAGAAGTTAGGATGGTTTCTCCAATTTGGGTTATATGTGTTTCTATAGTTTTGGTTTCCACCATTTCTAGGTGCATTACCCACAAAATTTACCGACTCTGGATTTGCTCTATAGTATTCAGCCACATGTTCACTACTTCCACATATCTCACACCACATATTTTGTTGCTGAACCATGTTGCTGTCCTTTTGCTAAAGTGTTGAAATACGTTGTCATCATATTTTGCATTGCTATAATTTGTGCTGTCAACGCAGTTACTGCATCAACCTCTAATATGCCTGCTTGCTTTTGCATAACGGGTCGAGCATTTCCACCGTTTCACTTCGAGTTTCCTTAAGATATGCGATTAAGGAATGTATAAAGCTCATCATACGTTTTTTCCAAGGCTTGTCCACCTACAGCAGAATCAAGAAAAAAATTTGTATTGGATTCCAAACCTTCAATGAAGGTGTGGACCAACACCTCATTATATTGATAATGATGAGGGAAACTAATGAGTAATGATTTAAATCTATTGGTACAAATCCTCTCCACTTTTTCCCTTGAAACTCAAAATTTCAGCTCTCAGTTTAGTCGTCTTCCCCGAAGGAAAGAACCTGATAAGAAATTTGCGGGCTAAATCATTCCATGAAGTGATCAAATTTGGTGGGTCCGACTTCAACCACCTCTTGACTTCCCCTAGCAAAGAGAATGGAAACAATGTTAATCTCACATAGTCAGGAGAGACCCCCCCAATAGGCGTATATGTGTCGCTGATCTCCAAAAAATTTTGGATGTGAACTTGTGGATCTTCATGGGGCAACCCCATAAACTGCCCATTAGAATGCAACAGTTGCACCATATTCTGTTTCAGTTCGAATCTCCCTCTAGGTGGAGGCCTTTGTATGCTAGATGTGACATTTGCTGTGAGTGGGACTGCCATGTTGCGCACTGTCCTAGCTGCCATTTCCACAGGAATTTCTTCTGGCAAGACCTCTCCTTCTAACTCGTGATTATCCATCAGATTGGGTTTGTGTATTAGATTTTTTGAAGCTGTTGTTCGCCTTTTTCGCTGGAAGAATTGTTCAGGCTCGGATAAAGGATCTACAAGCTCCTTGTCTCTATCCAGTGTAATGTCTCAGTTACCTGCAATGATTCTTTTCAAACAAGATCAAGTTGTTAACTCTAGCACCAATAAAAATTTAAAACTTACAAAGATAGCTATTGCCAAGCTTAACATAAAAAATTCCCCGACAACGGCGCCAAAAACTTGGTGGTCCCCAAACGCACACGCAAGTATACGTTGTCTCAATAGTAATATAATGGCTCTTCTTTTATTAGAATCGGATGTCGAACCCACAGGGAATTTAGAACCTTGGCTCAAGGACTGTGTTAGCTTGAAGTTCCACTGCCTTGGTGATTGTTTGAGACCATTGTTGACACTCAATTTTGACCAACCCATAACTACTTCTCGGGTTGCTATTTTAATAAATAGGTATTTTTCAAAATTATTTCTTTATTAATTAAACAACTTTATATTCAGTTTAATAAATAAATCGTATATTTTGATATTCATAATTTATAATATTTTTGCTATTTATTAATATTACTACTATTATCTTTATTATTTTTATAATAAGCTTAATACGTTCAAATATTCTTACGTATCTATTTAGTATATATGTGTGTATTTTCTTTAAATAAAAAATATTTCTTAACTAATTTTATTTTATAATTTACTTATTCATATTAACGTGCACATATTATATATTTATTTTAATACATCTTATATACATGTGCACATAAAGTTATTACTTAATTAAGTTTATTATATATTTTAGTTAACTATATTAATTATGCATCTATTTTAGTATGTATTATATACATACGTACATCATATATATATATACTTACAAAGTATATACATAAGTAGTTACTTTATGTACAAAATATACTACTATTTGATAAAGTTTATTAGTTTACTTATTCAATGTATATATTACGGTTATTAATTAAATAACAATCTATTCAATTTTTCTCTAATTTATTTAAAGCATGGTCCCTTTTATCCAATTTATTTAGACATTTGCTTGACAATTATTTATAATTCTAGGCTAATTAATTTTAATGTGGTCTAATTTTAAATCTCTCTTTTAATCACATCCGTTCATCTATACTAATCAATGGCCAGGATTTGATCTCTTAATATTTTCCTATCTCAAACTATCCAAACCCTAAACCTAAACTAATCTTTTTTCTTTCATATTTTTTATCATCTTCTTCTCAAGAAGAGAAGAAGACCGCCGCCCTCCGCCACACACTCTCAAAAACTCACCATCACTGCCGCCCCTCTCTGCGGATCTCTTCCTCCCTCACACTGCTCTTTATCTCTTCCACGAGCTCGCACCACTAGCAGCCATGGTGAACAATCAGCAGCCCCTCAATGCTACCTCTTCTCCACCTAGCAGCCATGGCGTCATCTCTGGCAACAACACCTTCAGCCGCAGCGAGTAGTGACATACAGCAGTGGTGAACACCACGCAGCAGCTAGTGCTGCTGCTTCTTCTCCACGCAGCAGTCAGTGCTGCTGCCTCTTCTCCACACCTCTCCATCTCCGACAGCAATGACGCACAATGACAACAATGACGAGCTCCTCAACAACAATAACACCAACCAGCAGCTCCATCAGCTACCATCGTAGCGCAGCAACCTCAACAACAGCTGCAACAGTAGCGAACTCCGGTCAGCAATCAATCTACCCTTCAAAACTCAAGATTCAAGTATGTACTTTAAGATCTAATTTATTTTAGAGGCAGATCTTACAGATTCGTCCCAGGTATGCTTCTTCAATATATATGCTATTTCATCCTTTCAAATCTTTGTTTTCTGTTAGTTGATTATTAGATTTGGATGTTAATTTGATTTTACTGAAAGTTTTGGTTAATGGATATCCATACATGTTCTTCTAGATTATTGTTGTTGCACACATATGTTCAACTCTATGATTCTAACACATAAATCACTTTCTTCTTCTTAAAATTTAGATCGTGTGTGTGGGCTGTTGGATCTGTTCAAAGTTTCGTCCTCGAATAATTCTGAAATATGAAATTAGTTTTGTTTGATGTCAAATTTGATTAACATTCTGGTTAGTGTTCTACGCTTTATTACTCTTATGAAAATAGCTTAAACTTTTATCTCTGTCTAATTAGTCTTGTTAATTTGGGTATGTGTCTTACAGATCTTGGTGGTTAAACCGCTACTGCATTGATAATTCATTAATCTGGGAATATATTGCTTATTTAGAGTAATTGGGGTGAAATTCAATTTGTCAATTGATGACCTTACTAAGAAGTTTGATTATGATAAGATAAAATATTCCTTGATAAATCTTCCTTTCTAATATGTGTAATCAATATTATTTATCATTAAATGACTTTAATTTTGATTTTTCTTAAATTCTTACTTGTACCTGTTATGGTAAATATCACTTTATTTTGCCTGTAATTAATAATTTCTTTATAATTATTGATAGTGGGTCCCTCTGGACATAACTTTTGACTTTTAAAACATCTTTTTTGAATAAAATTCGGATCAAATCTAGAAAAGTAGAAGTTGATTTGATTTGTTTTTGATAAAATTTTGAAAACCTTGCCAGTTTCTTTGAAATGGTTTATGACTTATTTGGTTTGAACTTAAAATCTAGTCAGTTGTCTTGGTTGACTTCATTGCCCTTCACCCATGAGCTATCAGTATAAGAAACAAAGAGGGTGAAGAAAAAAAAAAGAGGACACAAAAAAAAAAATAGGAGAGAGCAAAAACTAAAAGACAGTTAAGAAAAAAAATATTTTTACATTTCTTACATCTCAAACAAAAATAAATAAATAGGAAGAGTTGTCTTACATGTTTTAATATTATTCTGATTGTTCTCAACATCACAAGTTAGATTTTATTTTTCTATTCCTTCTAACTAAAGCTTCCAGGTTAGTCCTAATCTTTTTCTTTATATGTGGAAGTCTATTATTTTAAATGTGTTTTTATGTTTGTTTGATTATTTTGTTTGGATGAAATTATATAATCATGTTACACCTCTATATTATTCGTATCCTGCTTGTATTTTCTTTATGGTTTAGCATGATTTGGATTTCAAAGGCAAGACATGAAGATGTTCATTTGGAACAAGATTCAAATAGTTTTAGTTCCGGTTATTATTTCTATTTGTATATTATTCTTTCTTAATTATTTTGGCATGTAATAATAAACTTTGTATACAATAAAAAGGGGAGAATACATGGGGAGGGATATACTTGCTACTTGCTTATTTTATTTATTTATTAGTTTATCATAAATTTATGTGTGCTTGAGATACATGTGATCTAGTTATACTACTCATTTCCACATGCTTAGGTCTTTTTATTCAAGACATAAATATTTGCTTTAATAAAAAATAAAACAAAACAAAATAAAATGATCTAAGGATAGTTTGTTAAATATCGTTTTCATCATATATGTTTTCAAAAAAATAATTTGTCTCTTTTATATGTGTTATCTTTGTTTATTAAATTTTAATACTCATTAGAATAATTACTTTGATGATATTTCTACGTTATAACTTGTCTTTAAACTTAAAACCATGAATATAGTTTCAAACAATAACTTTGTCATATTAACTATTTAGACATTATATAGGTAGAATCTACTAAATAATCTTGAATATGATGATTTGATCGTATCTAGATGTTAATACCATTTCGTATAGACATCATGTCCATATAATTTATAATTTTAATATATCATGTCTATATATATTTTAATTAATATTTTCTAACATATTAATTGTTTAGATATCATGTCCGAAGGATTTATTTAGTGTGATAAAAATCATATAGAAATCATGTTTATAGGATTAAAAGATTTTTTGATATTTTATTTAGAAATCATGCCAATAGGATTTTAATAATTATTTATCATATTATATTTTATATTGAAATCGTGTCTATAACATTTTAATAAATATTTCAACATATAATGGTATTAAAAACATGCTTATTATTTTTCATAAATTTTCAATATATTGTTAGAAGTCATGCTTATAGAAATTTAAGCAAGTTTTCATAATATTATTTTATAAAGAGATTATGTCTGTGACATTTTAATAAATTTTCAACACAACATTTGGAAACCATATCTATGGTATTTTAATAAATCTTTAGCATGTTATTAACTAAAATCATATTAATAGGATTTGAAACACTATTAGTTAATAACTAAAATTATCAAGCCTTTTTCCCATATTATTCAAGTTTTTATATTTGTGATACCTACGTCTGATTGTATGCACACACACATAATCATCATGACCTTCACATCTTATTTGTGTTTTCAAGTATGTTAATTAATTAATGTAGAGGCTTATTTGAGATTTTACGTGATAAATGTCATCTTATTTGTTTTGTTTGACGATGTGTCTAATTAGGGTGCCTATATTTTCTTTAGTTCAAAATCTACCCTAATAGTACATCCAATGCCTCTTGAATATTAAAGTTGGGACGTTAGACATCTTTTAGAACGTTAGACTTTATTATTTCTTTTAGATCGCTTTAGGATTATAATAATAAATAAACTTAGGAGGAGGAGGGGTAGGGGTAGATAGTCCTTTCGGAAATGATGGAAGTCGACCCGAGCAGAAAAAGATAAAATACTATATTTTTGTCTTCCGATTAATAAGGCAGCGCTGATCTAAAGAATATGAATATATAAATATTTTTATCCCGTCTATTATAAAATATTTTCATTGATACATATTTGGGGTAGTTTAATGTTAAAAAACTAAATTGTTTTCTTCTAGGTATCACTAATTTCTATTGTCTTTAATCTTTTTTTTAATTAGTTAATAATATTTATTTATCGTGTATTAATTCTAACATTAATTGTTTAGTTTAACCTAATTAAATCCTTTAAAGAGAAACCATTTTTTTATGATCGTTTGTTTAATTTAAATAATTCATTTAATTATCCCTCTTTTATTTAATCATTTTTACAGCAAGTCTATTACTCTTATAAATTATCTAAAAATATTTCAAAATTTATATTTCTTTCAAATTGTTTAATGCTTCGATTTTTGTTTAAAACACATTTTCCCAAAGTTAGTCAACTAATTTTCAAATCGTTGGACAACCGCATGTTAGCAGTTATTTTAAGTGCTAAAACCTTCTTAAAATAGTAATATGAACCGCATACCTTTTTCTCTGAATTTTTAAGACTTAAATCTGTTAGGGTCTTTTAAATTAAGTTTTCTTAATTTATTTAAAAAATTAAGTGGCTACTCTTCTTTTACTAAAATTTATTTTTTCTCTAAAAAAGTTGAAATTGATTTTAAACCGTCTTTTTGCGACAGAACAGAAATGGCGACTCTGCTGGGGATTTATTAAGTTCTAACCATTAGATTTGACTAACCTACTTGACTAACTATTCGGGAATGTAATAATTAGTAATTCATTTTCTTTATTTGCGTCTTAAATGTTTAAATTATAATTTACTTCTTTATTTGCACCTTATATTTTTAAAATTACAATTATTGAACTATCACCACATGCATTAATTCCGCCAAATGGCAAATAGTTTGCATTAGGATTAAGGACGGTTACGTAGTTACCTGCGACTGTTCCTTTAGAAAATAACCGTTACTTCTTGAATTACTAAATGGGTAATTGGTTCGTGGTCATCCAATGCCATTTATTATATTCATCCTACAGTTTGTCTGACTCGGGTATCCAGTCTCTTTTCAAAATCCACTATAGTCTACCTAGCGTAGAGCGAGACAAAATCCCTATTTAAGCATTAGCCTAAAATGTCTTAATACCGAAGGTGTATTAAGTCCATTAGTAAACCGCCAAATCCATGTCTAAGGTCCATAACCAAAATACATATCATTCTTATGTGACATTTGAAAGATGTATGTGTGCAACCAAACTGTTACCCATGGGGGGGCAGGGATGCTATCAATATCTTGTTTTATAGGTATGGCTAATTCTCTCAAATTCGACATGATCATAGAAGTGCCTTTGAATCTTAAAATGTGATGGAACAATCTCAATAGAGACCACAAAAAGATGCTTAATCCGCACATGGGGCTATTGCCATCACTCTTGGAAATGCCCACTTGGCCTGAATTGATTGAAGCCCTCACCGGATACTGGGATAATGAAAAAATGGTATTTCATTTTAGAACTATAGAAATCACCTTGACAATTGAGGAAATTCGAGATGTTATAAGCCAACCGCTGAAGATATTATAAAATACCTCAAACTGAAAAGGGATCGAGCTGATTGGGTTCATGGATCAAACGTTGCTTTTAGGGATCTGTACAATCGATTTGGACATACAGATTTCTACATAACTTTTAATCATGATTTTCAGTCATATAAAGAATGGGATGAGACACGACCGCTAGCATTTGCCATTGCACTATTAGGAACCGTGATATTTTCTCAAGGTCCGAGCCTTTCCATCAACACTAGGATTATCATATTTGCTCACACTGCCTTCCATGGACTTATTAGTCAAGTAGTAGTAAATTTTTGCCCGCTTGCACCTACTATCTTAGCTGACATATACCGCGCCTTGTGAAGATGCAGGAACGGGCACCATTACTTTCAAGGATGTAATATGCTCCTCCAATGGTGGATAATGAGTCACTTACTCAAGATACAAGGAACTCAAGAGCTCACTATTCTAGACAATAGAGACCATCTCTTAGGTTTTAAACATGAGCTATATTGGGGGGAACTCGATAAAAGAAGAACCAAAACAGAATGGGCTCGAATATTCTATGGGTTAAAAGACGATGACATACAATGGATGTTTAGTAGGTTCATTTCAAAGGAAATCATGATACGAGTCCATAAGCATCCATTTTTGCCGCTTCTGGGCATTTGAGGTATTCGACCATATGCACCTATCCGGGTTATGATGCGGTTTGGGAGAAAGCAGATCATACCTCCAACAAGGCATCCCAATATTTATGTGTTCGACCATGGAGATGAAAAAGTCCCAAATGCGAGAAATATATTGAGAGAATGGAATAATCCCCCCAAATTGGTTGAAGGTACTCTTGCCGAAGACCGATTCAACGCCGAATACATGGAAGGATACAAAAAGTGGCTAAGCAACAATGTGCAAAGTCTTTTATTTTTAGTTCCAAATATTTATCGCAGTATTGAAAATAAAGAGTCAAAAGCAAAGATAGAATTGGAACAAGTCAAGAATGAAGCACGGGGAATACACAAGGCGTTCCTTCGAAAACAAGAGGAGGACACACATACTATAGAAACCTACCAACATACTATAAAAAGCCTAACCCAAGAATCAGAAGACTTGAGGGGCAATTTGAGAGATTTGGATACTTGGATGGAAGCGCGGAAAGAGAGCACAAGGTCTCGAACTTGGGAGGAGAAGGGGCGTTGGTATGATGGTTATTGGTTAATGGCTCAGTATACGCTTCGTCAAGCCATGTGTAATGACCCTGGAGGTCATATTTTGGGAATTTTTGTAAAATAACCATTTTACCTCTCCTTTTAGATGTTTCGAGTCGTTTCTAGTTGTTACCGGGTGTTGATTTTTAGAAAATCCCATGAAAAGTTAAGTCCTTGGAAATTTTGAGTTTTCATAAGCTTTAAGTATTAAAAAATGGTATTTGGGTCAATTGGAGCTACGGGTTTCGAAATAGAATTTCGTCGATTCCAGCAGCTCCAAAATGTCAAAATAGGCTTAGGAGACTTTACAGAATCATTTTTGGAGTTGTAACGAAGATTTGAGGCCTTGAATTGAGAATTTGAGGAATTTTAAGCCAATGTTTGATTTTGGTCAACTTTTGGAGTTTCGATGATCGGAATGGAATTCCGAAGACTCCTTTGGATTTGGGAGATGGGTTTTGGTCTAGAAGAAGTGTTGGTTGAATATTTAGAGGTCCCGAGTCCGTTGTGGTATTTTGAAGGCCTAAGTTGGTTTAGTTGCGACTTTTCGAGTTTTGGGTCAACGAGATCTCAAATTCAAATTCTGATGGTTCCATCAGCTCTGGAATGACCAAATTAGGCTAGTAGCGCTGTCGGAATGACTATCGAGGAAATCAATACGAGTTTGGGCCATTTGGCGCTTTTGATTTTGAAAGTTAGCCTATAGTTGACTTTGATCAACATTTTTGGAAAACACACTCGAATAAAAATTCTGATAGTGCGGCTAATTCTGGAATATCGATTTGGATAAGGAACGACCTTTTGTTCGCTTTACGAGGCTCCCGGACTAATATCGAGGCCCGTTATGGAAAATGGCACTTGGATGTGGAATTCAGTTTTTATTAAAATAAACTCGTATGGGAATTCTGAATACGCCATTGAGTCCAGAACGTCGAATTTAGTATGTTAGCATATTTGGTTTATTTTTATCGGGTTCTGAACGAATTTCGAAGGTTCGTTCGGAGACTTTAAATTGTGGCAAAAAAATCAGAAAAAATCTGCAGCAAAGAGTGCAGATTTTCAGATTTTCTCCTCAACTTTGAACCCTCATAACTTGAGTTCTAGAGCTCCATTTTGGGTGATTCAAAGCCCAGTCTGTTCGGGAAGTTCATGGATACGCATTGGAGTTCTTGGGGACTGCTGGGTACTCTTCGTTTGAGGTAAATTTGCGTTATAGCAGCTGTCCTTTCTATTTTCTGAATCAATTTTTGAAATTTTTTGAGAATTTAGTTCTTGATCTATATAAACCCGATTTTGACGATTAAAGGGTCTAAATTCAAGAGTTTTTTGTGGAGAATCTGTTGGGGGGATCAGAATCACGAGGGGAGGCTTTGTTTGAGGTAAAACTTCAAATTTAGCCGTTGGTTGTTACATTTCTGAGTTAGAATTTTGTTGATTTTTGAGGGGTTGGTTCTTGTTCGTTTGGACTTCGATTTGGGTGATTCCAGAGGTTATCTTGCCTGGAATTTTGAGGAGAACATCTTGGGGGTTTCGGAACCTTCTTTTGGCATATCGTTCAAGGTAAGAAATCGATATTTATCTGCAAATTTAGTATTTTTTGGAATCAAATTTTGTTCAATTTTAGAAGAGTGTATGTTGATCAATATAACTCCATTTTGAGTGATTCTTGAGGCTAGATTGTGGGGGTTTTCATAAGAAACGTCATGGTGTAATTTGTTTTGATTGAAAGATTTTTGGTTTTGAGAAATCGATGTGTAAAGAGGCTACCTTGTATTGTTTTCTTAGTTTAAAAATATGGGAATTGATTGTTTGATCGTCTTACGTAATTTCCCACCCCGAATTATGTTATAAATCTAGAATTTCATATGTGGGTCCCACATTTTCTATTTTAGACTCCAAAATTAGTCCATCTCTAAAAATTATGAAATTAGTGTCTAAACGACCGTATTGACGTCGTGGTTCTATTTTTGACAACTTGGAAACATTCTAAGGTAGTTCAGAAGGAAAATGCTCCGGCACATTGATTTGGAGCCCGCGTGTTTAGCCTACAGGTAGGCTACGGTTTTACCTTTCTTTAGATTGAGATGGAATGTGTGAAAGCATGTTGAAATAGTTGGAATTTGGGTTTGGTAATTTGATTGTATATCTTAGGTGTTAGAAATCATGCTTTAGGCTTATTATCGGGTTTTCAGATATTTAGAAGCATGTGTATCTTGTCATTATTTGTTAGTATTATAAGGAGAGTTGAATGAGCAGGTTTTTGATACTGTGGGGTGTGTTGGACTTAGTATAAGATGTAAAATTGCTTTAGATGTCCCAGCGTCGCTTCGGTGGACTTAGATCTTTGTAAAATGGTGTAGTAGGCTAGTGCCTGGTAGTTTGGCGTTAGTTAGGCGTTACCCTTGCTCTTAAAAATATCTTCATCCATAAATTGATACAATCGTAACTTTCATGATGCATCGGCAATATTACATTTTATGATCATTGACTTTGGCTCCGGTTCCAACTTTGGCAGCATATCGGTTGACTCATTTGGGAAAAGATTTTTTTTGATACTGTTGTATTCTAGTTGGGGAGTAGAATATTTGGCATCATGGGATAAATTATCTTTGAGCATCTGGGTATCAAGTCCCAGCCTCCATTCTAAATTATCGGGGAGAATCCGAGTACTTAGCCCCGGCCTCTACCGACTTACTAGTATGACGAGCATCCGAGTACCCAGTCTCGGCCTCGATCATACCAATGTATTACGGTGAGCATATGGGTACCTAATCCCGGCCTCGACTGCACTTATATATTATGGCAAACATCCGGGTACCCAGTCCCGGCCTTGTCCACTTAGAATATTCGAGTAAGCATCTGGGTCCCAGTCCCGTCCTCGACCCCTAAGTCACAACTAGATCGATTGACTCTTAGAGATTCTGGATTTGGAAATGATATAGTACTTCGGCTCCTAAAATCGCAGATTCTTGGTTCCTAGCCTTAGTAGTTGTAGCTATTCTGTGTACTCGGCGGGCTTATGGGGGTTCGTCCAGGTTTTTATTTAACTTGCGCATGAGTATCCCAGCTGGGCTTATGGGGGCCCAGTTGGGTATAGTTAGCTGTAGTTCTCATAGGTAGTACTCTTTCCCCCTTTTATGCTTATGTTGACTCCTATTTAGGCTATTCCTCTTTTTTATATTGTTTTTACCTTTACTGCTCAGTCGGCCTATGATGCCTACTTGGTACCTGTTGTCTTGGTACCCATACTATACTCTGCATCTACTTTCGTGATGCAGGACCGAGCACCAGTTATCGACGTGGATAAATCGAGCCTGTTGCAGTCAACTTCGGAGACTAGGGTGAGTACTTGGCGTTTTTGGATCATTCCTGTCTCCTTCAGCATGGATGACCCATCTTTTGCCTTCTGAGATTAGCCAGTTATTACATATATTTTCGGTCCACTTTTGGGACTTGTACTCGTATTTTATTTTGTAGCAGCTCAGTACTTGTGGCTTCCAGGTTCTGGGAGGGATCTTTAGTTGTTTAAAATATGTTTTGGTTTACTTCCGCTTATTCATTCTATTTACTTTTACAATTCGATACTCTTATTTAGTTTCTGCCCTCAAACCTATTACTTGAAGTTCCGGGTTGACGGGTTGGCTTACCTACTAGAGAATTATAGTAGGTGCCATCATGACCTAAGGAATTAGGTCATGACAAGTTGGTATCAAAGTCCCAGGTTTGTTGGTCTCACTTGTATAGAGCTAACGTCTAGTAGAGTGTCGCGAATGGGTGCGAAGACGTCTGTAACTTATCTTCGGGAGGCTGCATGATGTCATTAGAAATATTCTCTATGTTGTATCATTTCATGCAGTATTGTATCTTATTGATTTTGTGAAATCTCATTTGTTCCAGTCTTTTGTAGGAATGGTTCGTATGCATAGTACCACCGGTCATGATAACGCACCAAGGCCTGGCATGCCTAGAGGTCGTCCTCGTGGGACAGGTAGGGGAGAAGCACCAGCTCCCAACCCGGAGATAGAGCCGAAGCTAGTAGAGTAGCATCAGGACGCTCATATTCCTACTCAGCCAGAGGGACCACCACCACCAGCACAGCCTCCAGCTGTACCAGTTATGACCCCAGCACTACAGGCAGTAATTATGCAGCTCCTCACGGCCATACCAGCACCATGGGATTCATCTGTTTAGCCGGCACCTAAGGTTCAACTGCCTTCACCAGTTATTGCACCTCTGCCAGCAATTCCAGAGGGTATGATGTCATTACAAGATCAGAATATGTTAGGGGTATTTCAGAGGCTTTGCCCCTAATATTTTCTGGAGCTACTAGCGAGGATGCCATAGAGTTCTTGACTACCTGTCAAGACCAGCTTCATTCCTTGGGTCTTGTGGAGTCTATAGGCGCCGACTTCACTGCTCATTAGTTCAGAGGGGCAGCCAGACAGTGGTGGCGCTCTTATTTGCAGTCCAGACTAGCTGGGTCACCACCATTGACATGGGCCCAGTTCTTAGAGGCTTACTTGGCTCGATACATCCCTAGGAGTGTTCGGGACCAACTTTGGGATCAGTTTACTCAGTTAGAGCAAGGCCACATAACGATTGCAGAGTACGAGGCTAGATTTCATCAGCTTTCCCGACATGCCACTATGATTCTACCCACTGAAGAGGAGCAGGTATGATGTTTTGTGCGCGGATTAAGACTTTACCTGAGATTGAGGACCGAGCACCTTTTTTCTGCAGGACGCTCTTTTCTGGATGTGGTGGATCATGCCCGCACAATCAAAATTATTCATTGCCATGGCCAAGGGGGCAGCGATAAGAGACCCAGGCATCAGGGTAGCTTCAGTGGGACCCATTATGATAGGCCCCGCCAGCGATTCTAGTAGGATAGGTACCAGCAGGGTCAGTTCATCTGGCCGATTCAGGCCACCCTGTCAGTAGTTGAGGGTAGTCAACCCCATTTGGGGGGTTCCATTGCAGGGCAAAGCTTGAGGGGATCAGGTCCGCTTTTTTCCTACCGCAGACGAGTTATCACGGGTCGCTCAGCTTCAAGATATTTCAATTGTGGCTTACTGGAGCACTAGGCTAGGGAGTGTCTCGGCCGGGCTAGACCGTTGGTATTAGCACCACCTCCACCAGGAGGTATAGATTGGGGTCACGGCCGCGGCGATGGTCAGTAGGGTATTCGAGAAGGTTCCCGGGGAGGCAAGTTAGGTGGTAGGGTGAATGTTCATGGGGGAGGCCGATAGGGCCCCTTTTATGCTGCTCCGGCAAAGGTAGAGGCTGAGGCATCAGATGATGTTATCACAGGTACTATCCTTATTTGTCAGCAGACTGCTTCAGCTTTATTTGATCCAGGTTCCACATATTCCTATGTGTCTATATATTTTGCTCCATGTTTGGGTATTCCTTATGAGTCACTTGAGGTCTCATTACATGTTTCGACCCCGATAGGGGATTCTTTAGTAGTGGATCAGGTTTGTAGATCATGTGCGGTGTCTATTCAGGGGCATGAGACTCGGGCAGATCTTATTTTACTTGATATGCTGGATTTCGATGATATTCTGGGCATGGATTGGCTATCCCTCATCATGCGGTTTTGGACTGTTATGCCAAGACCTTTGCATTATCCATGCCTGGTATTCCCCTGGTCTTATGGCAGGGTATTTGTAATTGCTCACCGACTAGGATCATATCCTTTATGCAGGCCCGATGGCTAGTTACGTCTGGGTGCTTAGCGTACTTAGCTTATATCCGTGATGTGTCCAGCGAGGCCCCTACTATTGATTCAGTTCCTGTGGTTAGGGAGTATACTGATGTCTTCCCTACTGACCTACCTGTCTACCCCTAGAGAGAGATATTGACTTTGCCATAGATTTGGAGCCGAGAACTAAGCCTATTTCTATACCACCTTATTGTATGGCCCCTGTAGAGCTCAAGGAGCTCAGCGTGCAGCTTGAGGATCTTCTAGGTAAGGGATTTATTCACCCGAGTGTGTTACCGTGGGGTGATCCCATCTTATTTATTAAGAGGAAAGATAGGACTATGCAGATGTGTATTGATTACAGGAAATTAAATAAGGTGACGATGAAAAACCGTTACCCCATGCCTCGTATCGATGATCTATTCGATCAGCTTCAGAGTGCGACCATGTTTTCTAAGATTGACTTAAGGTATGGCTACCACCAGTTGCGGATTAGAGCAGCCGACATTCCTAAGATTGCTTTTCGGACTCGCTATGGCCACTATAAGTTCCTTGTGATGTCTTTTGGGCTTACTAATGCCCCCGCAGCTTTTATGGACTTTATGATTCGTGTATTCAGGCCTTATCTTGACTCCTTCATGATTGTATTCATCGTTGACATATTGGTATACTCGCGGAGTAGGGAGGAGCACGCGTATCACTTGAGAGTTGTGCTCCAAACTTTGAGAGATCAGCAACTTTATGCTGATTCTCAAAGTGCGAGTTTTGGTTGGAGTCGGTGGTATTTCTGGGACACGTGGTATCCAGAGAGGGTATCAGAGTGGATCCAACGAAGATTGAAGCTATTCGTGGTTGGGCTAGGCCCACATCTGTTATGGAGATTCAGAGTTTCATTAGATTGGCTGGGTATTATAGACGATTCATTAAGGGTTTCTCTACCATTGCAGCCCCATTAACCTGTTTGACCTGCCAGGATATTCCCTTTATATGGTCCGAGGAGTGTGAGTTGAGCTTTTGAAAGCTTAAGGAGTTGCTTACCACTGCTCCTGTTCTGATTCTACCAGTTGAGGGAGAGATCTTTTCGGTATATTGTAACGCTTCTGGTGTAGGTCTTGGGTGCGTACTGATGCAGCATGGCCGAGTTATTGCTTATAATTCTAGACAATTGAGAATGCACGAGTGCAACTACCCCACCCATGACTTGGAACTGGCGGCGGTAGTTTTCATTCTCAAGATGTGGAGGCACTACTTATACGGAGTCCATTGCGAGATATATACAGATCACCGCAACTTACAGTACATTATGAGTCAAAAAGATCTTAATTCTAGACAGCGGCGTTGGATTGAGCTACTGGCCGATTATGACATCTCTATTCTTTACCACCCGGGCAAGGTGAATATAGTAGCAGACGCCTTGAGCCGGAAGATAGGGAGTATGGGTAGTTTAGCTTACTTGTCTGCTGCGGAGCGACCCCTAGCCTTAGACCTCCAGTATTTGGCTAATCGGATGGTCAGGTTGGAAATCTCATATTCCGGACCGATTTTGGATTTTGTGGGAGCTCGATCATCTCTACTAGACCAGATTCATGGCTGGTAGTTTGAGGATGGATAATTGATAAAGCTTCGAGAGTTAGTATTGTGAGGCAAGGGTGGCCAGGCTTCTATAGATTCGGATGGCATACTACGATTCGATGGTCGCCTTTGTGTTCCCAGAGTTAGAGACTTTATTCTGTTGATCCTTCACGAGGCCCATGATTCTAAATATTCTATCCATCCGGGCACCGCGAAGATGTATTGGGATTTGAGACAGCATTACTGATGGAGTGGTATGAAGAGAGATATAGCTGAGTATGTATCCCATTATTTAAGTTGCCAGCAGGTTAAGGCGGAGCCTCAGAGGCCTGGTGGAGTCTTTCAGAGATTACCTATTCCCGAGTGGAAATGGGAACGAATTACCATGGACTTCATGATGGGATTGCCTCGATCATCCAGAGGTAATGATGGTATTTGGGTCATCATTGATTGATTGACCAAGTCAGCGCATTTCTTGCCAGTACAGTCCACTTTTACTATAGATCGTCTAGCTCGAATCTATATTTAGGAGGTGGTCTGTCTGCACGGGGTACCTATATCCATTATATCAATTAGGGGATCTTAATTTACTTCCAATTTCTGGAGGGCCTTTCAGAGAGAGTTGGGCACCTGGGTTGATCTTAGTACGGCACTTCATCCACAAACCGACGGTCAGTCAGAGCATACTATTCAGGTTCTGGAGGATATGTTGTGAGCTTGTGTATTAGAGTTCAAGGGTCTTTGGGAGCAGTACTTAGCTTTGGTAGAGTTTGCGTACAACAACAGCTACCACTCTAGTATTCAGATGGCCCCATTTGAAGCCTTATATGGTAGGCGTTGTCGTACTCTGGTTGGTTAGTTTGAGTCTTCAGAACCTGGGCCACACAATATCGATTTACTTTGAGATGCCATAGCCAGAGTTCGGGTTATTCAGGAGAGGTTGAGTACAGCTCAGAGTAGGCACTAGAGTTATACTAATCGCAGGCGTCGACCCTTGCGCTTCGAGGTGGGAGATCGAGTATTCTTATGGGTATCGCCCTTGAAGGGCGTGATGAGATTCGGCAGACGGGGTAAGCTTAGCCTCAGGTATATCGGGCCGTTTGAGATTCTGAGGAGAGTTGGAGAGGTTGCTTATGAGTTGGCTTTGCCACCAGCATTTTCAGTTATACACCCTGTTTTTCATGTTTCTATGCTGCGCCGGTACATTCCAGATGAGTCTCACGTGCTTCAGTATGACTCTGTTGAGTTGAATGATCGCCTGACTTTTGTTGAGGAGCCAGTTGCTATTCTAGCCAGAGATGTTCGCCAGCTTCATTCTAAGTCCATCCCTGTGATTAAGGTCTAGTGGCGCCATCGTCCGATCGAGGAGGCTACATGGGAGACCGAGCAGGAGATGCGGGAGCAGTTCCCCAGCTTATTTGACCCTCCAGGTATACTCTTGTCCTTACTTTCGCGGACGGAAGTTCTTTTAGTAGTGGATGTTGTAATGACCCTGAAGGTCATTTTTGTAAAATGACTATTTTACCCCTCCTTTTAGATGCTCCGAGTCATTTCTAGTTGTTACTGGGTATTGATTTTTAGAAAATCTCATAAAAAGTTAAGTTCTTGGAAATTCTGAGTTTTTATAAGC
Source organism: Solanum dulcamara (assembly GCF_947179165.1). Lineage (NCBI taxonomy): Eukaryota > Viridiplantae > Streptophyta > Magnoliopsida > Solanales > Solanaceae > Solanum > Solanum dulcamara. The sequence continues at coordinate 21,254,647 of NC_077243.1, forward strand.
TTTAAGTATTAAAAAGTGGTATTTGGGTCAATTGGAGCTACGGGTCTCGAAATAGAATTTCGTCGATTCCAGCAGCTCCAAAATGTCGAAATAGGCTTAGGAGACTTTACAGAATCATTTTTGGAGTTGTAACGAAGATTTGAGGCCTTGAGTTGAGAATTTGAGGAACTTTAAGCCAAGGTTTGACTTTGGTCAACTTTTGGAGTTTCGATGCTCAGAATGGAATTCCGAAGACTCCTTTGGATTTGGGAGATGGGTTTTGGTCTAGAAGAAGTGTTGGTTGAATATTTAGAGGTCCCGAGTCCGTTGTGGTATTTTGAAGGCCTAAGTTGGTTTAGTTGCGACTTTTCGAGTTTTGGGTCAACGAGATCTCAAATTCAAATTCTGATGGTTCCATCAGCTCTAAAATGACCAAATTAGGCTAGTTGCGCTGTCGGAATGACTATCGAGGAAATCAATACGAGTTTGGGCCATTTGGCGCTTTTGATTTTAAAAGTTAGCCTATAGTTGACTTTGATCAACATTTTTGGAAAACGCACTCGAATAAAAATTCTGACAGTGCGGTTAATTCTGGAATATCTATTTGGGTAAGATATGACCTTTCGTTCGCTTCGCGAGGCTCCCGGACTAATATCGAGGCCCATTGTGGAAAATGGCACTTGGATGTGGAATTCAGTTTTCATTAAAATAAACTCGTATGGGAATTCTGAATACGCCATTGAGTCCAGAACGTCGAATTTAGTATGTTAGCCTATTTAGTTTATTTTTATCAGGTTCTGAATGAATTTCGAAGGTTCGTTCGGAGACTTTAAATTGTGGCAAAAAAATCAGAAAAAATCTGCAGCAAAGAGTGCAGATTTTCAGATTTTCTCCTCAACTTTGAACCCTCATAACTTGAGTTCTAGAGCTCCATTTTGGGTGATTCGAAGCCCAGTCTGTTCGGGAAGTTCATGGCTACGCATTGGAGTTCTTGGGGACTGCTGGGTACTCTTCGTTTGAGGTAAATTCGCGTTATAGCAGCTTTCCTTTCTATTTTCTGAATCAATTTTTGAAATTTTTGGAGAATTTAGTTCTTGATCTATATAAACCCGATTTTGACGATTAAAGGGTCTAAATTCAAGAGTTTTTTGTGGAGAATCTGTTGGGGGGATCAGAATCACGATGGGAGGCTTTGTTTGAGGTAAAACTTCAAATTTAGCCGTTGGTTGTTACATTTCCGAGTTAGAATTTTGTTGATTTTTGAGGGGTTGGTTCTTGTTCGTTTGGACTTCGATTTGGGTGATTCCAGAGGTTATCTTGCCTGGAATTTTGAGGAGAACATCTTGGGGGTTTCGGAACCTTCTTTTGGCATATCGTTCAAGGTAAGAAATCGATATTTATCTGCAAATTTAGTATTTTTTGGAATCAAATTTTGTTCAATTTTAGAAGAGTGTATGTTGATCAATATAACTCCATTTTGAGTGATTCTTGAGGCTAGATTGTGGGGGTTTTCATAAGAAACGTCATGGTGTAATTTGTTTTGATTGAAAGATTTTTGGTTTTGAGAAATCGATGTGTAAAGAGGCTACCTTGTATTGTTTTCTTAGTTTAAAAATATGGGAATTGATTGTTTGATCGTCTTACGTAATTTCCCACCCCAAATTGTGTTATAAATCTGATTTGTGAGCTTGGAGTAACGTTTAGAACCTATTTTGGGGGTCAAATCTGGAATTTCATATGTGGGTCCCATATTTTCCGTTTTAGAATCCAAAATTGGTCCGTCTCCAAAAATTATGAAATTAGTGTCTAAATGACCATATTGATGTCGTGGTTCTATTTTTGATAGCTTGGAAACATTCTAAGGTAGTTCGGAAGGAAAAAGCTCCGGCACAGTGATTTGGAGCCCGCGTGTTTAGCTTACAGTTAGGCTACGGTTTTACCTTTTTTTAGATTGAGCTGGAATATGTGAAAGTATGATGAAATAGTTAGAATTTGGGTTGGGTAATTTGATTGTATATCTTAGGTGTTAGAAATTATGTTTTAGGCTTATTATCGGGTTTTTGGATATTTAGAAGCATGTGTATCTTATCATTATTTGTTAGTATTATAAGGAGAGTTGCATGAGCAGGTTGTTGATACTGTGGGGTATGTTGACCTTAGTATAGGATGTAAACTTGCTTTAGATGTCCCAGCGTCGCTCCGGTGGACTTAGATCCTTGTAGAATGGTGTAGCAGGCTAGTGCCTGGTAGTTTGGCCTTAGTTAGGCAGTCATACCTTTGTTCTTTTTTCTCTTAGCCTTTGTACCCTTGCTCTTAAAAATATCTTCATCCATAAATCGATACAATCGTGACTTTCGTGATGCATTGGCAATATTAGATTTCATGATCATTGACTTTGGTTCCAGTTCCAGCTTTGGCGGCATACCGGTTGACTCATTTGGGAAAAGATTTTTTTGATACTGTTGTATTCTAGTTGGGGAGTAGAATATTTGGCATCATGGGATAAATTATCTGTGAGCATTCGAGTATCAAGTCCCGACCTCTGTTCTAAATTATCGGGGAGCATCCGGTACTCAGCCCCGGCCTCTACCGACTTACTAGTATGACGAGCATCCGGGTACCCAGTCTCGGCCTCGATCATACCAATGTATTACGGTGAGCATATGGGTACCCAATCCCAGCCTCGACCGCACTTATGTATTAAGGCAAGCATCCGGGTACCTAGTCCCGGCCTTGGCCACTTTGAATATTTGGGTGAGCATCTGGGTCCCAGTCCCGGCCTCGACCCCTAAGTCACAACTAAATCGATTGACTCTTAGAGATTCTGGGTTTGAAAATGATATAGTACTTTGGCTCCTAATATCGCAGATTCTTGGTTCCTAGCCTTGGTAGTTGTAGCTATTCTGTGTACTCGACGGGCTTATGGGGGTTCGTCCGGGTTTTTATTTAACTTTTGTACGAGTGTCCCAGCTGGGCTTATGGGGTCTCAGTTGGGTATAGTTAGTTGTAATTCTCATAGGTAGTACTCTTTCTCCCTTTTATGCTTATGTTGACTCCTATTTAGGCTATTCGTCTTTTTTATATTGTTTTTATCTTTTCTGCTCAGTCGGCCTATGATGCCTACTGGGTACCTGTTGTCTTGGTACCCATACTACACTCTGCATCTACTTTTATGATGTAGGACCAAGCACCAGCTATCGACGTGGATAAATCGAGCTTGTTGCAGTCAACTTCGGAGACTAGGGTGAGTACTTGGCATTTTTGGATCATTCATGTCTCCTTCAGCATGGATGGCCCGTCTTTTGATTGCTAAGACTAACCAGTTATTATATATATTTTCGGTCCACTTTCGGGACTTATACTCGTATTTTATTTTGTAGCAGCTCAGTACTTATGGCTTCCAGGTTTTGGGAGGGATCTTTAGTTGTTTAAAATATGTTTTGGTTTACTTCTGCTTATTCATTCTGTTTACTTTTACAATTCGATACTCTTATTTAGTTTCTGCCCTCAAATCTATTACTTGAAGTTCCGAGTTGACGGGTTGGCTTACCTACTAGAGGGTTATAGTAAGTGTCATCATGACCTAAGGAATTGGGTCGTGAAACCATGGGTCAAACAAAGAAAAGCCAAGGGGAAGAAAGACCGTCGGGGGCATCACAATAGTTTCGCCCCTGTATGGGTTTCATTCCATGTATTTTCAGTTAATCGCCCCTATGCGGGTTTGCTTTTAAGTATTTTTCTGAAATGACCCCTGCGTGGGCCTCTTTTGCTTTTTATATTTCTCTTAAAACCCAGGTCTCATTTCATTTTTCCCTTTTGGAAGGAACTCTGTATACCTCGGGGTAATGGAATGGTTTAAATGTTCACATACATCTTTCAAATTCGCTAGGCCTACCCTTTGGCATAAAGGGCAACCTATTTGTTTAGGACGCGCAATAACCGTTTATGTGTCTTATGTGTTTATTTGTCTTATTATATGTGATATCTTGCATTACATGTTACGAACAAAGAATAACATATTTGGTTTTGAGTTGTTCTTCTCTTATCCAGGTATTTAGAATTGATCTGTGTTGATAAGCTAGCCGAGCACCCTTATTTCACGAGATCAAAGGCTTCCAAAGATTCCTTCCCCGATCAAAATCTGTTAGTATGAAAAAGGAAAATGACTGGCAATAATGACAACACTAGTTTGATGGAGATTGTTATGACAGACCCTGTCATCGCTAAACAAAATGAGTTGATTGCACAGTTGATGCAATAAATCACCGAGATGAGAGTTGAGATACAAAAAAATCGAGAATTGTCAAATCTGGCTATCGCCGCCAACATGCCAGTTCTAGACAAGGGAAGGCCTCCATTTCATTTTCCTTCTCTAAATTCAAGTATGGAACACGTTCAATACCCATCCTTAAACCCCGCTCGAAATACCTTCATTGTTGACCTCACTGCCTCGAATCCCTATCATGCTTCCACTTCCTACCAAGCGCCACCTCACCCTCAAAGTACCAACCCTCCAACCTTCCCTCCGCCATAAAATACCAACCCGCAAGCTTGTCCTCCCCCATAAATCCAAAATGTTAACAATCCACAGACCTTTCCCCATCATCAAAATCAACATACTAACCGTCAGACATTTCCCCAAAATTACCAAGCTCCTCAAAATACACAAAAATCCCCCATTTACCCATCCCTCGCCTTAAAAGACAGCTTACCAAATCCCAATCCCAAATGAACCCTATGCCAACGATTCCGAACTTGATCACTATGAGGAACATGAAAAGGAGTGGAAGGTGAAGGAAGATATAACCAAATGGAATATGAAAAAGGAGATCATGAAAGCTATGAAGGAGTTTCATTACACTCCGGATGTTGTAGGATTAAATTATGAAGATTTGTGTATCCACCCGAATTTGGACCTTTCTGAGGGGTTCAAAGTGCCAAAATTTGATATTTTCGGAGGAACCGGAAATCCTTTGGCTCATCTGAGAGCGTATTGTGATCAACTAGTAGGAGTTGGAAAGAACGAAGCTTTGCTAATGCGGCTCTTTAGCCGAAGTTTAAGTGGAGAGGCTTTGGAATGGTTCAGCGCCCAAGAAATAAAACAATGATCTAATTGGAACGCTCTGGCCAAAGATTTTATCGAGAGGTTTGCGTACAATGTGGAGATCATTCCCGATCAATATTCTTTGGAGAAAATCAAACAGAAATCCACTGAAAGCTATCGCGAGTATGCATACAGGTGGAGGAAAAAGGCTGCTAGAGTTCGACCTCCCATGATAGAGAAAGAGATCATGGAAATATTTGTACGCATGCAAGAGCCCGAATACTATGAAAGATTGATGTTGCTCATTGGAGCAAAATTTGCCGAGATAGTCATGGTAGGCGAGACTATCGAAGATGGGCTCAAGACCGGAAAGGTAGCTTGTGTAGCCTCCTCAACTGGGTCTTCGGGACTGTTTAAAAAAAGAAAAGAGATGATGTATCTACCATCTCCTACACACCTGAAGGGAGGAGGTTCGCCAACAGCAAGCCAGGAAAACCTACAACTTTCAATACCTATCCACAAGATCCACAAAATTCACATCAAGTTTACTACACTCAACCGAATTACCAAACCCCACCTTCTAGTTACCAAACCACATACCCAAATTACCAAATCCCATTTCAAAATTATCAAACTCCACCCTCTAATTACCCAACTCCACATTACCAAAACACCCCGCAAAACTACCAAGCTCCACAACCAAATTACCAAATCCAACCGTATCCAAGATTCCAAACTCCCACACCTTCCCGCCAAAATCATCCAAGTAATCATCATGTACCCCACCCTCTCAAAATAACTACAACCTTTCCCAACCCAATTTTAAAAATAGACCCGCTAGGACTTTTACTCCTTTGGTGGAAAGTTGGACTAAGCTGTTTGAAAGATTAAGAGATGCAGGTATTATTCATCCCATTTCACATAAACCGACTGATACAAGCTCATGATTCTATAGAGCTAACAAAACATGTGCGTATCATTCCAACAGTGTCGGGCATGATACTGAAACTTATGTCAATTTAAAGCACAAGATTCAGGATTTGATTGACCGTGAGGTCGTCACTCTCCAAATTGCCATCTCTAATATCAATAGTAATCCTTTGCCGAATCATGGAGGGGTTAATATCAATATGATTGAGATGGAAAAAGATTAGTGTGGAACAAAAGCCATAGTCCCAGCCTATCCTAACAGTCTTGAAATGGTTGTGGCTTCTCTTAGCATAAAGGAGAAATCAAATTTTGTGATTTTGACACCTCAAAAAATTATTGCTTTGGTGCCAAAAGAAATTCCTAATCAAAAAGAGTTTGTGATCGAAACTGCGGAAACTTAGGGAATGACACGGTCTGGTAGGTGTTACACTCCAGAAGAATTGACTCAAGAGGGGCATAAGAAAGATCAACAAAAGAGACCGATCAGTGAAGCTGAGGCTGAAGAGTTTTGGCAGAAGATGCAGCCAAAAGAGTATTCTATAGTAAAACATCTGGAGAAAGTACCTGCCCAAATCTCAGTGTGGGCATTATTGATGAGCTCACAACAGCACAGACATGCTTTAATGAAAGCTTTGGATAAAACTTACGTACCCGTGGGTACAGATGGAGATAATCTAGATGCTATGGTGAGTCGAGTTATTCATGGACATCGCATCAGTTTTAGCGATGAAGAGTTGCCTCTTGAAGGTGTGATGCATAACAAAGCTCTTCATATCATTATTAAGTGTCGAGAAAAGATCATGAATTGGGTATTGATTGATGATGGATCGGGTCTTAACATTTGTCCTTTGTCGACTCTCAAACAGTTGAACTTTGATTTAGGAAAATTCCGACAGAACCAAGTTAAAGTTAGAGCTTTTGATGGGGGTCAAAGAGATACATTAGGAGCTATGAACTTGGGTATTCAGGTAGGTACTGTTGATTTTGTTGTAGAGTGCCAGGTGATGGACATCACCGCCAGCTACAACCTATTATTAGGAAGACCATGGATCCATATGGCTGGAGCTGTGCCCTCTACTCTCCATCAGATGATAAAGTTCATAAAGAATAACCGTGAAGTGGTCATTTATGGTGAAGGAAGTCATGCAAATGGTTGCGCGCCAATTGTTGATGATATTACTAGAGGTACCGACTTCTACACAGTGGAGCTGGTAAACGCCACTGTCAATGATTTGGCCCCACAGCCGCCTATGCCTTCTGTTTATAAAATGATAGCCACTTTCATGCTCTGAAGCAATTTTGAGCCAGGTTTCGGATTGGAGAAGTACTTCCAAGGAATTATCGAGCCCATTCAGATTCTCGATAAAGGATTGAAGTAGAGTTTGGGATATGTCCCTACAAAAGACGATGAGGCAAATGTGATAAGAAGGAAGATTGATCGGGTATTGGCTAGGCCAATACCTCACTTGTATATGTCATTTCTAGTGCGAGAATATGTCGATGATGGCGATCTTAGGAAAGGAATCTGGAATCTTTTTGAAGAAGTTGACACAATCTCTGAGGAAGAAACAGGGACATCAGGCATCCGTGATACTAAGCCGGATAAGCAATTATCTAATTGGACGTCCACACTGCTCTTAGTCCCTCACTCATCTTGGTAGATAAAGATATATTATGTACTTACTTTTAAGTCGGTGGTAGTCTGGAGGAGGCCCGAGACCCACCTTTTATATTGTTTTCATTTGGTTATGCTTTAAATTACCTTTGTGATGTTTGAAAAAAAGGGCAGACTGACCCACAGTCATGGCCAAAATTTGTATTTATTTTGGTTTAAATAAAGACCTCCTTTATCGCGAAATTTACTTATTATTTGCTTATCGGTCTATATTTTACTTATCTAACTTTATTTATTTATAATTTCAGTAAAAATAACTTAAAACCTGCCAATATCATGTCATGTCACAAGCTAAATAAACAAAATAAGATAGATGGTGATGAGTTCGAGGATTATGATAAAGAGTCTACGATACCTGAACACCTCGCCGAGGGATTGAAATAATTTGAGGAGCAATACAAGCCAAATCAAGAGAAAACTGAGGCTGTGAACCTAGGAGATAATGAGTATATCAAGGAAACCAGAATTAGTGTCCATCTAACAAAAGCTCAGAAGAAGGAACTTATTAGTTTGCTTAGAGAGTACATCGACATATTTGCTTGGTCTTATGATGATATGTCAGGTTTGAGTATAGACATCGTGTCTTATAAATTGCTGATAAATCTGGATTGCAGTACAGTAAAACAAAAGACTTGAAAATTCAAGTCAGATTTGAGTTTGAGGATCAAAAAAGAGGTTACCAAGCAAATTCAATTCAGATTCGTGGAAGTGACACAGTATCCGACTTGGTTAGCCAACATTGTTCCAGTTCCTAAGAAGGATGGCAAGATCAGAATCTGTGTTGATTATAGAAATCTGAACAAAGCTAGCCCTAAAGATAACTTTCCATTACCAAATATCCATATTCTCATTGATAATTGTGCCAAGCATGAGATGCAGTCATTCGTGGATTGCTATGTGGGTTATCACTAGATTCTAATGGATGAAAAAAATGCAGAAAAGACAGTTTTCATCACGTTATGGGGTGTGTATCATTATAGGGTAATGTCATTTGGTCTCAAGAATGCTCGGGTCACTTACATGAGAGTCATGATGACCATTTTTCATGATATGATTCACAAGGAAATTAAACTATATGTGGATGATGTCATTATCAAATCCCGTGAGAGTGCGGATTATTTGACTCACTTAAAGAAGTTCTTTGATCGCCTGAGCAAATACAACTTGAAATTAAATCCTGCTAAATATGCTTTTGGGGTGCCAACCGGCAATTTATTGGGATTTATAGTTAGTAGAAGGAGTATCGAGCTTGATCCCACTAAAATCAAGACGATTCAAGAATTACCTCCACCAAAGACCAAGAAGGAAGTGATGAGCTTTTTGGGAAGATTGAACTACATCAGCCGATTCATAGCTCAGTCCACATTGATTTGTGAACCTATCTTTAAGCTGTTGAAAAAGGATGGATTGACAAAATGAACCGAAGAGTGTCAGATAGCTTTCGATGCTATCAAAAGTTACTTGTCTAATCCACCGGTGCTAGTTCCTCTGAGGGAAGGAGTTCCATTATTGCTATATCTGTCTGTCTTGAATAATGCATTTGGATGCGTGCTAGGTCAACATGATGAGACTGGGAAGAAGGAATGATCAATCTACTACTTAAGCAAGAAGTTTACTCCATACGAGGCTCGTTACACTCTTTTAGAGAAAACTTGTTGTGCTTTAACCTAGATTGCTCAAAAGTTGAGACATTACTTGTCTTCATATACTACATATCTCACTTCCAAGATGGATCCATTGAAGTATATTTTTTAGAAAGCGATGCCCACTGGGAAATTAGCAAAATGGCAAATACTATTGAGTGAGTTTGATATTGTGTTTGTGACCCAAAAACGATAAAAGCACAAGCCTTAGCAGATTATCTTGTATAAAATCCATTAGACGAAGAGTATGAACCGCTCAAAACTTATTTTCCCGATGAAGAGGTATTATTTGTAGGAGAAGATATCTCTGAGGCATACCCTGGTTGGAGAGTAATTTTTGATGGGGCAGTGAATCATGAAGGAAGTAGGATTGGAGCAGTCCTAATATGAGAATCTGGCCAATATTATCCTATGGCAGCCAAAATCCAATTTCATTGCACGAACAATATGGCTGAGTATGAAGCATGCATCATGGGTCTAAAGATGGCGATCGATAAAGAAATTCAAGAGTTGTTGGTAATAGGAGATTCAGATTTACTGATTCTTCAGGTTCAGGAGGAATGGGCCATGAAGAATTTGAAGATTGCACCGTACGTGAAGCTAGTGCAAAGGTTGTGTAAAAGGTTCTGCAAGATCAAGTTTAGGCATACATCAAGGTTGCAGAATGAATTTGCTGACGCTCTGGCTACTATCTCCTCAATGATCAAATATCCGGATACAAGTTACATTGATCCTGTGGAGATATATTTGAAAGAACAACCCGTTCACTGTTCGCATGTCGAAGCAGAACCAGATGGGAGACCTTGGTATTTTGACATAAAATGGTATCTAGAAACCGGAACTTATCCAGATAATGCGATTTTCAATCAGAAGAAAGCAATATATCGAATGGTTAACAATTTCTTTCCAAGTGGAGAAACCCTTTATAGGAGAACTCTAGATATGGGACTTCTTAGATGTGTCGATGCTATTGAAGCTACGAAGATTCTCGAACAGATTCATGTGGGAGTTTGTGGAACTCATATGAATGGGCTTACCTTGGCAAAATAGATCCTTCGATCTGGCTATTTTTGGATGACTATGGAGCATGATTGTTGTAAGTATGTGCAAAAATGTCATCAATGTCAAGTGCACGGTGATTTGATTCGAGTACCTCCTCACAAACTCAATGCCATGAGTTCTCCTTGGCCATTTGTGGCTTGGGGTATGGATGTCATTGGTCCAATAGAGCCATCCACCTCTAATGGACATAGGTTCATTTTAGTTGCTATTGATTACTTCACTAAGTGGGTAGAAGCAGCCTCGTATAAATCAGTTACGAAGAAGGTAATAGTAGACTTCATCCATAACAATTTGATATGTAGATTTGGAATACCGAATTCCATCATTACTGATAATGGAGTAAATCTCAATAGTCATTTGATGAAAGAGATATGCGAGCAATTCAAGATTAATCATCGAAACTCAACCGCATATCATCCTCAAATGAATGGAGCCGTGGAAGCTGCCAACAAGAACGTCGAAAAGATCTTGAGGAAAATGATTGGCAATCACAGAGGTTGGCACGAGATGTTTCCATATGCTTTGTTAGGATATCGAACGACTGTCAGAACATCAATTGGAGCAACCTCATACTTGCTAGTGTATGGGACGGAGGCTGTAAACCCCGCCCAAGTGGAAATACCTTCGTTGAGAATCATTTAAGAAGCTGAATTGAGCAATGCCTATTGGGTTCCTAATCGAATTGAACATTTGGCTTTGATTGATGAAAAGAGAATGACTGTCGTTTGCCATGGTCAACTGTACCAGCAAGAATGATTCATGCTTTTAACAAGCGAGTGAGAACAAGAATGTTTGAAGTTGGTCAGTTGGTTCTCAAACGCATTTTTCCACATCAAGATGAGTATAAAGGAAAGTTCGCGCCAAATTGGAAAGACCTTACATGGTTCGCAAAGTGTTATCTGGAGGTGCCTTAATATTGTCCGAAATGGATGTCTAAGAGTGGCCGAAACCAATCAACTCAGATGAGGCAAAGAGATACTACGTTTGAAGGTTCAATGTTTTTGTAACTACGTCGTTTGCTTGTAATCGTTTCTGTGTTTGTTTGTTTTAAATTAACCCTCCCATTTTGTTTGAACTACGTCTGACCTAAATTCTCAAGAATGAGATACGTAGGCGGCCTATGTCGGCTTCGGTCATTTTTCTATTAAAATCTCCTATTTCTCATTTATCTCCCGAGGGGGGAACTACATTTGACCTGATTTTTGCCTCAACGGGATACGTAGGCGCCACAACGGTTCGGTCATATCTCCCGTAAGTTCTCTTTTTATGATAGAAACTGGGACAGAATTTTTGAGAGGTACTCAAAAATTTCAAAGAAGATCTTTTCATAAAAGAAGACAAGACTGAGGTACATCAGAAAAGTAACTAAGACAGAATTTTTGATAGGATTTCAAAATTTCTGCAAATCTCTTATTGGTAGTGTGATATTTACCAAGACATCTAACTGGGACAGAAAATTTTGAGGATGACCTCAAAAATTTTATCTAATATCATCAGAAGGTTTTACTCAACTTCAAAGTTCAAGGTTGGCCTCAAATGATCCCTGACATTATTGGAAGGTCAATGTCAACCTCAATAATCTCTAGCACCATCAGAGTTCAGAGTCAACTACAAAAATTTTCTAGCTATGTCAGAATGTCCCAAGAATCCTTAAAAATTTTGTGAACAAGATATCAAGTCTACTCAAAGCTTTGGATCAAGGACGTTCATTTAAGCTATGCGTGACATGACATCTGGCAGTGATCTTTTCCAAATTGCTTTTCAAAAACTCATCTTTCTTAAAGCTTTTGATACATCAAATATTTTGCATTAATATATTTTAGTCTTATATCTATCGAGAAGTGGGGAATCAGAGCAAGCGATCGAAGATAGCAAGACAAGGAGAAAACAAATGGAGAATTCAACACAAATCAATTCATTCAAAACTAACAATTTTTCTGTGGATGCAGATTTATAAAAGATCACCATATCCCTCCTTTCAGCAAGTACAAAGAAGTTAAAAGAACAAAGAGTTTTCAAAGTGATAATTTTGTCATCAGGATTCGTCAGACGAAAAGGAGACGTTCAAAAAATGAACAACAATGCCTCATTCGAATCTCCAACAAGCCATGAGCCACAATGAATACAGAGTGTTCGAAAATGAGTATGATATTCACACACTAATGTCTAAGTGATCAGGCACTTTGTACATATTTTCAAGAATTTTCCCTAAAGATTTTTGCTCAGTCGTTAGTTAAAATGACAATGTGTCTATTACTTGTTTTCTTTTGAGTGCAGGAAAACGCAAAGGAGCTACTTTCAATGCAAGCGTCCATAACGACGTCAAATTATATTCTCCATCCTCGGGCCATTCATATTTTATTATTCGTATTATATTACCGGAGGTGGTAATATCATTGCCAAGAGGGCCATTCATATTATTTTGTTTATATTATATTATCGAAGGTGGTAATATCATTGCCAAGAAGGTCATTCATATTATTTTATTCATATTATATTACCGGAGGTGGTAATATCATTTGCCAAGATAGTTATTCATATTTTATTATTTATATTATATTATCGGAGATGATAATATCTTTGCCAAGAGGGTCATTCATATTTTATTATTTATATTATATTATCGGAGATGGTAATATCATTGCCAAGAGAGTCATTCATATTTTATTATGCGTATTATATTACTGGAGGTGGTAATATCATTCGTCAAGAGGGCCATCATTCATCATTTATCATTGCCAAGAGAGTCATCATCTATCATGTCATTGCCAAGAGGGCCATCATTCATCATATCATTTCTGAGAGGCCATCATCTATCATGTCATTGCCAAGAGGGCCATCATTTATCATTGCCAAAAGGGCCATCATTCATCATTTATCATTGCCAAGAAGGCCATCATTTATCATTGCTGAGAGGGCCATCATTTATCATATCATTGCCGAGAGGGCCATCATTTACCATACCATTGCCGAGAGGCCATCATCATATCGCATCATGTCATCTTGTTGCATATTACATCAGAATTGAAACTATTTGCAGTCGAGGAATATATTACAAATCACATCAATTTAGGAAATATATTTTTTTGCTCTATGGCAAAACCGGAGAAGGTTGACATGCCGACATAGAAATGACGCTACCCTCTTCTTTGAGTTACATTTTTTCTACTAATGAGTTTTATCTTAGTCTTTGTCGAGATCATTCAAGAGGATGAATTCTCAATTAAACCACAATGCGGACGACATCAAAAGAATGCAGCACAAGGTGGAACTTTGCTTAGTAGTAAATTGGGATACGAGTTGAAGAACAATTTCCAACACAACCAAACCACACCCCTGTTAGAAGGCATATGGTATCTCTTTAAGTTTGTTAGTTTCAATTTCGCTCTGGAAAATTTCAACTTGTCACCAAAAGCAACTTCTCAATCTGAGTGATAATACACTAAGAGCTTTGGAAATTATGTCCGTGTAAGTTCTTAGTTATGGGTGTGGAGTACACCACATTCATGGCTAAGAGGTTGCAAGTCTCTTTTTCATACTCGATTCACTTGTCACTCCTCCTAACCGAAGGTTATCTTATCATAAGAGATTTCCTTTTCAACCGACTGAGTCGAACTACAAGAAGTCTGATTCCTAAATTTAAGGATAAGTAGGCAGGCTCAGTTTTGAAAACTCGACAGTACTCCAACAAACTCTCTCATCTCATTCTCAAGCATTGTGGTTTCTCCACAATTCGACACCATGATAGCTTTTGTATTCTTTCAAAATTCGTGCGCCAAATCAAGAGTCTTGAACTACAAGTGGCCTAAATTCTCATTTAACCTGAGAAATGTAGGAAACTCGAAACCAGAATTTGGTCATAACTTTCTAAAAGTCCGTACCAAATCTCCTTTCGAAAAGAGGAAGATATGGTCGATCAAAATTCGATTTGTCAATTTTTCTTTGCTCAGAATCTCTTTTCATCAACCCTTACTCAAAGAAAGGGACAGTTGTTAACACCTAATTTTGACCAACCCATAACTACTTCTCGGGTTGCTATTTTAATAAATAAGTATTTTTCAAAATTATTTCTTTATTAATTAAACAACTTTATATTCAGTTTAATAAATAAATTGTATATTTTGATATTCATAATTTATAATATTTTTGCTATTTATTAATATTACTACTATTATCTTTATTATTTTTATAATAAGCTTAATACGTTCAAATATTCTTACGTATCTATTTAGTATATATGTGTGTATTTTCTTTATATAAACAATATTTCTTAACTAAGTTTATTTTATAATTTACTTATTCATATTAATGTGCACATATTATATATCTATTTTAATACGTCTTGTATACATGTGCATATAAAGTTATTACTTAATTAAGTTTATTATATATTTTAGTTAACTATATTAATTATGCATCTATTTTAGTATGTATTATATACATACGTACGTCATATATATATACTTACAAAGTATATACATAAGTAGTTACTTTATGTACAAAATATACTACTATTTGATAAAGTTTATTAGTTTACTTATTCAATGTATATATTATGGTTATTAATTAAATAACAATTTATTCAATTTTTCTCTAATTTATTTAAAGCGTGGTCCCTTTTATCCAATTTATTTAGACATTTTCTTGACAATTATTTATAATTCTAGGCTAATTAATTTTAATGTGGTCTAATTTTAAATCTCTCTTTTAATCACATCCGTTCATCTATACTAATCAATGGTCAGGATTTGATCTCTTAATATTTACCTATCTCAAACTATCCAAACCCTAAACCTAAACTAATCTTTTTTCTTTCATTTTTTTATCATCTTCTTCTCAAGAAGAGAAAAAGACCGCCGCCCTCTGCCACACTCTCTCAAAAACTCACCATCGCCGCCGCCCCTCTCTACGGATCTCTTCCTCCCTCACGTTGCTCTTCATCTCCTCCACGAGCTCGCACCACCAGCAGCCATGGTGAACAATCAGCAGCCCCTCAATGCTGCCTCTTCTCCACCAAAAAGCTATGGCGACGTCTCCGGCAGCAACACCTTCAGCCGCAGCGAGCAGTGACGCCCAACAGCGGTGAACACCACGCAGCAGCTAGTGTTGCTGCTTCTTCTCCACACAGCAGTCAATGTTGCTGCCTCTTCTCCACACCTCTCCATCTCCGATAGCAATGACGCACAACGACAGAAATGATGAGCTCCTCAACAACAATAACACTGACCAGCAGCTTCATCAGTAGCCATCGCAGCGCAGCAACCTCAACAACAGCTGCAACAGCAGCGAACTCCGGCCAGCAATCAATCTACCCTTCATAACTCGAGATTCAAGTATGTACTTTAAGATCTAATTTATTTTAGATTTGGATGTTAATTTGATTTTACTGAAAGTTTTGGTTAATGGATATCCATACATGTTCTTCTAGATTATTGTTGTTGCACACATATGTTCAACTCTATGATTCTGACACACAAATCACTTTCTTCTTCTTAAAATTTAGATCGTGTGTGTGGGCTGTTGGATCAGTTCAAAGTTTCGTCCTCGAATAATTCTGAAATATGAAATTAGTTTTGTTTGATGTCAAATTTGATTAACATTCTGGTTAGTGTTCTACGCTTTATTACTCTTATGAAAATAGCTTAAACTTTTATCTCTGTCTAATTAGTCTTGTTAATTTGGGTATGTGTCTTACAAATCTTGGTGGTTAAACCGCTACTGCATTGATAATTCATTAATCTGGGAATATATTGCTTATTTAGAGTAATTGGGGTGAAATTCAATTTGTCAATTGATGACCTTACTAAGAAGTTTGATTATGATAAGATAAAATATTCCTTGATAAATCTTCCTTTCTAATATGTGTAATCAATATTATTTATCATTAAATGACTTTAATTTTGATTTTTCTTAAATTCTTACTTGTACCTGTTATGGTAAATATCACTTTATTTTGCCTGTAATTAATAATTTCTTTACAATTATTGATAGTGGGTCCCTCTGGACATAACTTTTGACTTTTAAAACATCTTTTTTGAATAAAATTCGGATCAAATCTAGAAAAGTAGAAGTTGATTTGATTTGTTTTTGATAAAATTTTGAAAACCTTGCCAGTTTCTTTGAAATGGTTTATGACTTATTTGGTTTGAACTTAAAATCTAGTCAGTTGTCTTGGTTGACTTCATTGCCCTTCACCCATGAGCTATCAGTATAAGAAACAAAGAGGGTGAAGAAAAAAAAAAGAGGACACAAAAAAAAAAATAGGAGAGAGCAAAAACTAAAAGACAGTTAAGAAAAAAAATATTTTTACATTTCTTACATCTCAAACAAAAAAAACAAATAAGAAGAATTGTCTTACATGTTTTAATATTATTCTGATTGTTCTCAACATCACAAGTTAGATTTTATTTGTCTATCCCTTCTAACTAAAGCTTCCAGGTTCGTCCTAATCTTTTTCTTTATATGTGGGAGTCTATTATTTTAAATGTGTTTTTATGTTTGTTTGATTATTTTGTTTGGATGAAATTATATAATCATGTTACACCTCTATATTATTCATATACTGCTTGTATTTTCTTTACGGTTTAGCAGGATTTGGATTTCAAAGGCAAGACATGAAGATGTTCATTTGGAACAAGATTCAAATAGTTTTAGTTCCGATTATTATTTCTATTTGTGTATTATTCTTTCTTAATTATTTTGGCATGTAATAATAAACTCTGTATACAATAAAAAGGAGAGAATACATGGGGAGGTTTATACTTGCTACTTGCTTATTTTATTTATTTATTAGTTTATCATAAATTTATGTGTGCTTGGGATACATGTGATCTAGTTATACTACTCATTTCCACATGCTTAGGTCTTTTTTTTCATGACATAAATATTTGCTTTAATAAAAAATAAATCAAAATAAAATAAAATGATCTAAGGATAGTTTGTTAAATATCATTTTCATCATATATGTTTTCAAAAAAATAATTTGTCTCTTTTATATGTGTTATCTTTGTTTATTAAATTTTAATACTCATTAGAATAATTACTTTGATGATATTTCTATATTATAACTTGTCTTTTAAACTTAAAACCATGAATATAGTTTCAAACAATAACTTTGTCATATTAACTATTTAGACATTATATAGGTAGAATCTACTAAATAATCTTGAATATGATGATTTGATCGTATCTAGATGTTAATACCATTTCGTATAGACATTATGTCCATATAATTTATAATTTTAATATATCATGTCTATATATATTTTAATTAATATTTTCTAACATATTAATTGTTTAGATATCGTGTCCGAAGGATTTATTTAGCGTGATAAAAATCATATAGAAATCATGTCTATAGGATTAAAAGAGTTTTTGATATTTTATTTAGAAATCATGCCAATAGGATTTTAATAATTTTTATCATATTATGTTTTATATTGAAATCGTGTCTATAACATTTTAATAAATATTTCAACATATAATGGTATTAAAAATATGCTTATTATTTTTCATAAATTTTCAATATATTGTTAGAAATCATGCTTATAGAAATTTAAGTAAGTTTTCATAATATTATTTGGTTTGAAACACTATTAGTTAATAACTAAAATTATCAAGTATTTTCCCCATATTATTCAAGTTTTTATATTTGTGATACCTACGTCTGATTGTATGCACACACACATAATCATCATGACCTTCACATCTTATCTGTGTTTTCAAGTATGTTAATTAATTAATGTAGAGGCTTATTTGAGATTTTACGTGCTAAATGTCGTCTTATTTGTTTTGTTTGACGATGTGTCTAATTAGGGTGCCTATATTTTCTTTAGTCTAAAATCTACCCTAATAGTACGTTCAATCCTTCTTGTATATTTAAGTTGGGACGTCAGACACCTTTTAGGACGTTAGACTTTATTATTTTTTTAGATCGTTTTAGGATTATAATAATAAATAAACTTAGGAGGAGAAGGGGTAGGGGTAGATAGGCCTTTCGAAAATGATGGAAGTCGACCCGAGTAGAAAACAACAAAATACTATATTCTTTTCTTTCGATTAATAAGTCGGCGCTGATCCGAAGAATATGAATATATAAATATTTTTATCCCGTCTTTTCTAAAATATTTTCATTGATATATATTTGGGGTAGTTTAATGTTAAAACTAAATTATTTTCTTCTAGGTATCACTAATTTTTATTGTCTTTAATCTTTTTTTTAATTAGTTAATAATATTTATTTATCCTGTATTTTTTTATGATCGTTTGTTTAATTTAAATAATTCATTTAATTATCTCTCTTTTATTTAATTATTTTTATAGCAAGTCTATTACTCTTATAAATTATCTAAAAATATTTCAAATTTTATATTTCTTTCAAATTGTTTAATGCTTCGATTATTGTTTAAAACACATTTTCCCAAAGTTAGTCAATTAATTTTCAAATCATTGGAAAACCGCATGTTAGCGGCTATTTTAAGTGCTAAAATCTTCTTAAAATAGTAATATGAACCTCGTACCTTTTTCTCTGAATTTTTAAGACTTAAATCTGTTAGGGTCTTTTAAATTAAGTTTTTTTAATTTCTTTAAAAAAATTAAGTGGCGACTCTTCTTTTACTAAAATTGATTTTTTTCTGTAAAAAAGTTGAAATTGATTTTAAATCATCTTTTTGCGACACAACAAGCATATAGAGACTTGTGGAGTTTGCAGACTTTAGAGATCTCCCCCTGTCTAGCAAACCCAGGAGGAATGGTCATGTACACATCTTCCAACAAATCACCATTGAGAAAAGCATTGTGGACATCCATCTGATAGATAACCCAACCCTTTGAAGCAGCAAGAGCAACTATGGACCTCACAGTAACCATCTTAGCCACAGGGCTGAAAGTTTCATCATAATCTAGGCCCTCCTGTTGACTATATCCCTTAGCAACTAACCTAGTCTTGTACCTCTCCACTTTCCCTGTAGAATTATATTTGAATTTGTAAATCCATCTGCAGCCAATAGGTTTCTTACCGGGAGGAAG
This sequence comes from Solanum dulcamara, assembly GCF_947179165.1. Taxonomy (NCBI): domain Eukaryota; kingdom Viridiplantae; phylum Streptophyta; class Magnoliopsida; order Solanales; family Solanaceae; genus Solanum; species Solanum dulcamara. The sequence continues at coordinate 21,274,007 of NC_077243.1, forward strand.
ATCTACCAGACTCCAAGTCTTGTTGTCCACCAAGGCATCTATTTCCAGCTGCATTGCCTGAATCTACTGAGGGTCAAGAGTAGCTTCTTTATAAGAAGAGGGCTCTGAGATAGATGAATATGTCTTGATATAAGAGCTATAAGAAGGAGAAATATGTTTGTAGGTAACATAGTCAGACAATGGAAATAGATAGAAGTGGCTTTTGGACTGAGTGATAAAGTCCTGAAGCCAGATAGGTGGTTTGGATGGTCTAGAAGACCTTCTGGTAGGAAGAGGAGCAGAGGATGGTAGAGGCTGAGAGTGTGGAGGAACTACTGCAGGGGACATAATAGCAGATATAGGAGCAAGTGGTAACTAAGAGTGTATAGGAGCAGTTGTAGGGGAATATAAGTAGATGGAGGATCAGTATCAAGTGGTATTAAAGTTAAGATTGGAAATATGGGATTAGATGAGGTTTGGAAATCTCTGAAAGGAAATAAGTCTTCTTTAAACATAACATGCATGTTCACAAATAAGAACTTAGCATGCGGGTCATATAGAAGGTATCTTTTTTGAGACAAAGAGTAGCCCATAAGAACAGCAGGTATGGCTCTAGGAGAAAACTTATCTTTGATGGATGGACAAGTAGCATAACATAGGCAACCAAAGGTTTTGATATGAGAGATGGATGGAGTATACTGAAACAGTAGTTCAAAAGGAGACTTATAGGAAAGACGTTTAGAGGGAAATCTATTAAGAATATAGACAACAGTGGTAACACATTCTCCCCAAAACTTTAAAGGTACAGATGCCTGGAACCTTAAAGCTCTTTCCATGTCTAAGATAGTCCTGTGCTTTCTTTCCACCACACCATTTTGCTGAGGTGTGTATACACATGTGCTTTGATGACATATACCAAGACTTGACAACATGGACTGAAATGTTGTGCTCATAAATTCAGTCCCATTATCAGTTCTAAGCACTTTGACACATGTAGAAAACAGATTATGAACTTGAGCAAAGAAATGTCTCAGCACTACTATTGTATCAGATTTAGCTGCCATAAGGAATATCCAAGTGAATGTGGAGTAATCATCTACTACAGTAACAAAGTATTTCATTCTATTATGAGTAGGCACCCTATATGGACTCCAAATATCACAATGCACTAAGTCAAATAGTGCCTTTGAAGTATGAGTGCTTATAGGAAATAGAGATTTTGTTTGTTTTGCTAATGGACACACTGTACATATAGAATGATCTGAGATATATGTACCTGCAAGACTAGAGTACCTCTTTATTACATCAATGGGAGCATGTCCTAACCTCCTATGCCACAGTGCACTGGAATCAGAACTACCACATACAACAGTTTGAGTTTGAGCAGTACTATATAAACTTTGATTAGGAACACAATAGTTGAGGCCTTCCTTAAGGATGTAGAGTCCTTCATCTTCTCTACCAATCCCCTTGACCTGTCCACTGTAGAGATCCTGGAAAACACAAAAATCAGGGAAGAAAGTTGCCATACATTGAAGTTCCTTAGTTAACTGAGACATAGACAACAAGTTGCATTTGAATTCAGGAACAAAGAGGACATTTCCAATAACTTGATCTCCCAAGACTTTTGTGCTACCAACATGAGACACCGATACTACATTTCCTGTAGGTAGAAGTAATTGCCTTCTTTCAGACTCAGACATTGAGGTATGCTTATCTAGTGATGCTAACTGAGATGTCATATGGTTAGTGGCTTCTGTGTTAACTATCCACTCCTTATTCACATATTTGGATACTTGAGCAGATAGAACTCTACCTGTAGTGGCTGATTTAGCTGAATGCTCTCCATTAGTGTCACTTCCTTTGGCTAGTAGCTGCATGATCTGTTGATATTGATCAGCTGTGAAGAAAGCTGCAGGTGACTTGTTTGCTGTACTAGTTTCTTCATTGTGTGATGAGCCTGCACTCTAAGCAACTGTAACTTGGTTAACAAAAGAACTAGAGCTAGATGTAGAACTACCAGTTTTCTTCTTGGATCTCCAACCAATTGGATAGCCTTTGACCTTGAAACATTGTTCCTTAGTGTGACCTCTATAACCACAAACTTCACATGTGATGATAGACTTATGTGGTTTCTGAGGATTGTACTGAGTCTCATAGTGACTCCTACTTGTATTACCACCACCTCTACTAGGTTGATGACCAAAGTTACCACTACTAACACTATGACCACTCTTTTTTTTACTAAACAATGCAGTGCTTTTAATCAGTTTAGAAAGGGATGATTCATAGCTAGTGTGTGCTATGTTTTTTGGACTTTCATGATCTATGACAAAGGAAAAGGCTTTGTTCAGATTTAGAGTTGATGACTGCATTAAAATTTGTCCTCTGACTGCAGAATAAGTTTCATTTAGTCTCATTAGGAACTCTAGTAACCTTTGATATTCATAATGATCTTGAAACTTTTTAGACTTAGGACATGAGCAGCATAGACAAGGCATAATCGATTCATATTCATTCCATAGGCCTTTAAGTGTAGTGTAATAGTCTGTAACTGACATAGTCCCTTGACTTAGACTATGAATTTCCTTATAGAGTTGATACATATGAGCTTCATTAATTTTGTCGAACATTTCTTTCAGATCACACCACAATTTGTGTGCATCTCCATCATACACAACAGTCCCTAATAATCCTAGTCGAACAGCATTCATAATCCAGGAAAGGATTACAGCATTACACTTCTCCCATTCATCAGAGAACTCAGGTCCAAACTTAGACTTAGAAAATCTACCATCAATAAATCCAAGTTTACTCTTACCGAGCAATCTAATTCTCATGGATCTACTCCAAATTGCATAGTTCTCTGAACCAATCAGTTGAAGAGATATTAAGGATCTACCTGGAGTGTCATTTTGATACAAGAAAAGAGGATGATTGTGATTAATATTTGCAACTACGAAATCAGTTGCATTCACTACTGCTGTGTTTGAATAGAGGTTCTCGATACCTAGTGTTCCAGATGATGCAGCTTCACCTAAGTTCACCATTGAGCTTGCTTCGAAGATGAGTATGCTGAAACTTAATTGCGATTCAAACACTTTCCAAATTTGAGCACCTGTACTGCACCACCTCTAACACTTTACTATTTGTTCTACTCTAAGATCTTGTCAATGCTCTGATACCATGATAACTCTATTAATGGAGCTTTGTAATATGACTATATGAATTGAGATGAACTAGACGAGAAAGAAGAAGAAGATGTAGAGATGCAGAGAAGCAAAAGAAAAGAGAAGAAGCAGAGAAATAAGAGAAATAAGAGAGGAAGCTACATTGCTCACAATATCACATTGTTCAATCATCTTACATGTGTTATGAATGAGGTGCATTTATAGAGCACTAAGAGTTAGTTTCTAGTCACAATCAACGTATAACTAACTCCTAGCAAACTCTAACAAACTTATTGAACCATGGTAGCTTGTTAACTTCTCTATGGTTAACATTATACGTAAATCAAATTCATTTAAAATGTCATGCTACTATTCAAAATTCATAGTGGTATTTTGGATATTTCACCCCAGATATTATTTGTCCTAATACAACCAATAATATAATGACCCTGAAATGTTTTTCCCAAAATAATTTTCTTGAAAATATAATTTTTGAAGATTTAACTACCTTAACATTACTAATTTGTTCATAGAATTTTCTTTTGCCTATATAGAATAAAATTTGTGTATATTCTAACTTTTCATGGCTCTACTTTATAAAATTATAGAGTGTGTTGCTATAGTATTAGAAAAAGGACTCAAATCACTTATGAAGCAAAGTCACTTTCCTTTATAAATAATTATTCCTAAAACTTTAGATCCCTTGTTTTAATTAATTAACACTTGACGATTATTGATAGCTTCTTACATTAATATTAAAAGGTAGTTAAACTTACTGAACCACCAACTGTTGAAAGGGAATTTACCAAGGTGTTTTCTAGCTTGATGAGGGAAATGTAACTAAGCTACCCTGTGTTAATTCAGAAGTAGTTAAGGCAGGTCAGTATCTCAAATTATATCAACAACATGAGTTGATTAGGCCAGTTTCTTATGAAAAGATTTATGAAGCTATTAAACGTATGCCTACAGAGAAATCCCCATAGGTGGATGGGTTTCCTATTGAGTTTTTCATTAGGAACTGGGAGATAGTTAAGGCAGATATAGTAAAGTTTGTGCAATATTTCTTCAAAATAGGTGTTACGTATCCTGCAATCAACACAACTGCCATTACTTTGATTCCAAAGGTTTCATCCAGTGGCGGAGCCAGAATTTTCATTAAGGGGGTTCAAATTTGAAGAGTAGACCTACAAACTAGTCGAAGAGGGTTCGACATCTACTATATATACAGAAAAAATTATTTTAATTATGTATAAATAGTATAATTTTTTGCCAAAGGGGGTTAGGCTGAACCCCTTGAACTCAAGGTGGCTCCGCCACTGGTTCTATCCCCCACCCATACCAAAGATTACAGGCCTATAGCATGTTGTTCCCCAGTGTACAATATCATATCTAAGGTCATGATTAGAAGATTAAGAAATATTATTGCTGAATTAGTGGGACCTGCACAATCTGCTTTTGTTGAAGTAAGAAATATCATAGATAATATATTGTTTAGCCATGAAATTTTCAAATGCTACACTAGAAAGTGGATCTCCCCAAGATATATATTGCAAGTTGATCTAAGGAAGTCATATGATACCTTAGAGTGGAGATTTTTAAGGAAGCTACTGGTGGATATGGGGTTCCTACTAAATGTGTAAAAAGATTATGACATGTGTATCTATTGTGTTTTACTCAATACTGATTAATGGGGGATTTAATCTACCTTTTTAGGCTACAAGAGGATTGAGACAAGGAGACCCCATGTCTCCTTACCTTTTTGTCTTAGCTATAAAATTTAAGAAGGGAGCTGAGTATGCTTACGCATAATGGAGACTTCAACTTTCATCCGAAGTGCAGAAAATTGGGAATTGTGCACATTTGCTTTGTTGATGATCTTTTGATGTATTACATGGTTGATATCATCTTAGTAAAACTCTTACATGCTGCCTTCAAAAGATTATCTTTGGCATTTGGATTACATTCCAATGCTACCAAGAGTGCACTGTACATTGCTGGAGTGCCACAACACAAAGAGATGCTGGAGGAGTTGGGGTTTGAAGAAGAAGGACTTCCATTTAGGTATTTGGGGGTGCCTTCAGACACAAAGAAGCTGAGTGTACATCATTATTTGCCTTTGACAGAGAAGATCACAACAAAGGTTACTTATTGGTCAACCAAGTTACTTTCCTATGCAAGAAGAGTTAAGTTAATTAAATCTGTTTTGTTTGGTGTGCAAGCTTACTAGGCACAGATCTTTCTTATCCCTAAGGAAGTGCTTAAAGATATAGATCAAATCTGTAGACCATTCTTATGGACAAGTGCAATTACAATGTCTAAATATAACAATTTGAACCGTCGTTAATTTTGATTAAAAAGAAATCATAAGAATTTGACTTGACTAGGTCCCACCACCCCGCTAGAGCGGGATAGTCTCATCGGAGAAGCACCACAAGAGCGGAAATAAGGCCGCCAGAGCGGAAAGTCATGGGATAGAACTTAAGTCACGAATTTTCTTATTTTTTCCACTTCTCCCAAGTGGAGATTAGAGGCGAGAATTTCTGCAAAACCCTCCAAAAAGGCTGCTCTTGAATGAAAAAAATAGACGGGAGAGGGGGGAATCTCAGTTTTTGGAAGGCTTCAACCCTTGGAATTCAATCTAATCTTGCCTGTGGAATATCTGGAACCAATAATTTCAGCAGTATTATCTCTCTGCGAATGCTTGGCGCCCAGGTAGGCTAGGCTTCTCTTTTCTAAGTTGTAAACCAATACCTACTGTGTAATATAAAAGGAAAATTAATGAGAATTTATACATTAAGCTGTGGGTCATGGTTACGGGCAGAGATCCGATTGTGATAGGGTCAAATTAGAATGTGACCTGGGTAGAAAGGTACTGCAGTGAATTGAGAAGTTATTGATTGTGATGTTTTGTGTGCAGCTGGTTAATTTATATCGATCATAGAATCTCGTACAAAAAAGTAAAATCAGTAGATTTTGAGGTTAGACCTATAATGTTTGGTAGTAGGGACGTTGATTGTTCTAAAATTGTCTTAAATGTGTAAATGAGTTACTTATGATATGCCTAAACGTGTACAGATAAGGGTAACAGGTTAGTCCTTATATAAATGAGCAATTACTGGCCTATTTTTGTGATGAACCTGTTCTTGGTGGTATAAATGATTTGAGTGTTGAATGTAATATTAAATATGGTATGTTTGGATCGGGTGTCATATTTCGACACATACATGGATTGGGTGTTACATTTCGACACGTATTTCAATTAGATATCATGTTCCGACATATTCTTGGATCAGGTATCATGTTTTGATACAAATATGACTGAATTGGATCCCCTAAAAGGGCCAAGTAAGTGTGTATGGATGTTCCCATGAGAGAACTTGGTGATATATGTATTTTCATGTGATAATAAGGTTAGTGGTAAATGAGCCATGGACCGAGAACTATAAATAAATTCTTGAGTTGAGATGTGTTAGATATAGATGATTATGATCATAAATACACTTATTGGTGGGTAAGAGGATGGGTCCTGTTAGGCATGGATGTGATTTATATGGTATAATCGTATTCCATATTTATACACTTAGAAGTTGAGGTTTCTAGTTGCCGTAGAGTGATATCATTGTGTATTTAAAATTCAAGTGAGGAGGAGAGTGTGGTTGTAAGACGGATATGCTTTATATTGTGAGATAATTAAACCAACTAGTGAGGGTTGGGAAAAATCATTGAATGGTTAAGGTTGCTAGGTGGGGACTATTGAGGTGACAGAATAATAGTAAGATGGGTCCCTAACCTATAGTTTTAAGTTTTAACTAGGGTGGTAGTGAAACTGTATTGTTTAGGGTGGTGAATACCCTAAGGGCGAGAATAAGGAGTGCACTTATTAGGCTGGGGTGGCTAAATTGAGGAAGTCTAAGTATTATGATATCTCTTACTTTTCTGTTCATATATTATGTGGTGGGTATCAGATTGAACGATGATGCCTACCAGTACGTGTTATTTGTACCGATACTACTCTTGCTATGCCACTTGGCATAGTTTAGTTGCAGGGTCAGTTATGTCTCATAGGTGAAGATGAAGGCGATCCTCCAGCAGCTTCTATTTTTCCCTTATCTTGGTGGAAGCTGGGTCATTAGTCTTTTATTTTATTTCTACTCTTACTGGCTCTTGTACTTATTTAGACTATTATTCTTAGGGGATGTTGTATGGTTGTATAAGTTGGTCTTAATATAGTTTTCTTTAGAATTTTGGTTTAATTTTTCAAGTTTGTTTTAAATTCCGCAATTGTTCTTGTATAAGGTTTCTCCTACTTATGGTGTATAGTGGGTGCCCGCACGACCCGATGGGTTGGGTCATAACACTAAAAAGACTTTAGTTTTTTTAGGAGAATATATGCAAAACACAAACTGCTGGAGGGTTGAATATACTTAATTTGAGCTTATGGAATAAAGTAACTATCCTAAAATAGTTGTGGAATGTGGCAAAAAAGAAGGACTGCTTGTGGATTCAGTGGATCCATAGCTTCTTCGTAAAAATTAGATCCGTAGAATTAGTCCAAATTTCTAAGAATTCTTCTTGAGTTGTGAGGAAGATATTGAAATCAAGGGAGATCCTATTGTAAGGAAATACTTATCAAGGTTCTCTACTTGCAGCTTTCAGGACAATCTAGAAGGGTGAAACTTATTCCACAAAAAGATGTATTATACATTGTTGCCTCAATATCCTAAGGAGGAGTGGTATCCTACACTCTTTTATGCATCCTAGATTCAAATTTATTTTGTGGTTAGCCACCCAAAATAGACTAGTACTAGTGAAAATATTGATGAAATTTGGGATCCAAGTGCCACCAGATTGTGTTTATTGTGAAACTATTGTAGAATCATTTGATCATCTGTACTTTGAATGTTTAATTACCAGAACTCTATGGAAAGATTGTGTCACTAGATGGGGTCTAATAGGAGCATTCATAACTGGTATACAAAATTGAAGTGGGTGTGTATGATAGCCAAAAAGAAAGCAAGAAGAGCTGAGATTCTGCTATGTATATTTGTTATGCTTGTCTACATCATATGGCGAGAGAGAAATAAGATCAGATTTTAGAAGGGTACGTTCGATACAAAGGGAGTGTTGAAAGAGATAGTTTTGCATATACATGTTAGAAGCCAAACCAGAAAGAAGTGGCAACTAGCCCTCTATCAGCTTGTTGGCAATCCTTAGGAGATTCTGGTAGAGATTGAGTTTGTACATATAAGTTCTTGATGTATTCATAGCTTTATAGGTTCTTTTATGAGAGAATAGGTGGTCCAATTCCTATTCCGGCTTGTAAGTATAATTTGGTTATTAATGCAAAACTAATCTTTCAACCAAAAAATATAATTAAAAGGTATTTTTAATAAAAGGTGTGTATGTATGTATATATATATATATAGATAGATAGATAGATAGATAGATAGATATTGTTGGAAATCATATGGAAAATATTTGATCATGAACACTTGTACGTATGTCAAAGACTCAAATTAAGGATATTTTATTCAGTATAGGTGTATGTATCCCAGAATTCAACAAGCTCTTCTAACATAAAATTTGAAGGCAGAATCTAATAATAATTAAAGGGAAAAAAAGCATAATATAGTAAAAGGAGAAGATATTGTTTTTAATTTGTCTCTCCTCCAAAAAGAAAAGGACCAAGACTATATGTCACGACCCAAAAATTCGGGTGTGATGACACTTATCCTTTTTCATCGGACAAGTCAGCCTAAATCCTCTAAATGCGGAGATAAAAATAAAAACAGTTTAAAATACGCAATTTAAATGTCAAAAGCGGAAAATCTTAATCATTACAACGTCCCTCACGGACTGATTGTCACATGTACAAGCCTTCTAATATAAGAAACTGAAGTAAATACAAGTCTCAAACTTTGTATCTCAAATAGATCAAAATAAAAGATAAAGAGGAATAGGAAAGATGATCGACATCAACAGTTACCTCTCGAATCTCCTCAGTAAGCCACGGATGAAAGATGACAGAACGGGATCACTGTCCGGGCTCAGAACCTACACAAGAGTAGATATCAAGGGTGAGTACCACCGACACGGTATCCAGCAAGCAAACAACTAAGAATAAGCTAAGTTAATAAGACACACATACTTCTATCATTCCATCCAACCGCCAGACTACAACCTGTACAGAAATCAGCTCAGTCTAACAGTTCTAACTGTTGACACCCAATTTTGACCAACCCTTAACTATTTTTCGGATTGCTATCTTAATAAAAAGGGCATTTTTCAAAATTATTTCTTTATTAAATAAAAATTTATATTTAGTTTCACCCAATAAAGCGTATATTTTTACGTTCGTAATTTATAATATTTTTGCTATTTATTAATATTATAAGTATTATCTTTACTATTTTTATATTTTAAATAACGAGCTTCATACGTTCAAATATTTTTACGTGTCTATTTAGCATATGTGTGTATTTCCTTTATATAAAAAATAATAATATTTCTTAACTAAATTTATTTTATAATTTACTTATTCACATTAATATATACATATTACATGTCTATTTTAATACGTCTTGTATACATCGTGCATTAAAGTTATTATTTAATTAAGTTTATTATATATTTTAGTTAATTATATTAATTACGCATCTATTTTAGTATGTACATACATACGTTATACATACATACATTTACATAATATATACACAAGTAGTAGTATAATTTTAAAATCCCAAGTTTAATCTCAACCATCCCTTACATCTTAAATCAATGGTCTGGATTTGAGCTTATTATTTCCGTCTCCACTCCCTTGTCTTTTCTCTTCATCTCCGCACGAGCTGCTGTCCGGAGAAGACAGCAGCAACACATCAACAGCAGCGGCGACACGAACGCAACAGCGAACCATCGACGGCACAGCAGCGAACCAGCAGCTCCTCCGACGGCAGCCTCCGACAGCAGCAACACGAGCGGTGCCGCCATTAAACAAATAAGACGAGAGGTTGAAGACAGATACGAGAGGTTAAATAAGATAGAAAATTTTATTTTTAAGAGTGAATAACTTAAGCTTGCAAATAATGTCATGGATATTATTTGAATACAACCAACCAAATAACCAATAAAAAATTACTTGAGCATAACTAATTTCATCATAATTTGAATTCAAACCAAACGACCCCTCTCTTGTTTGGTTATATAAGATAGATAATTTATCCCAGAATTAATAAATAGTATTGAGATAAGTTATCCTCTCTCTTGATGAAATAACAATACTAGGATAACTTATCATGGAATAATATAATTAAAATGAAAAATGCCCCTTAAATCCTTTTTATTATCACTTTTCACACCAATTTTTGCTTATTTAGTGCAGCTGTTGTTCAATTTTTGTTGTTTTTTTGTCCAGTTTTTGCTTTTTAAATGAAATTTTTACTGTTTTGTTAAGTTTAGGCTGTTTTGGTGCATTTTTTTACTGTTGTTTTGATGCAGTTTTGATGAGTTTTGGTCCAGTTTTTTCTATGATTGTTTTGATGCAGTTTTTTTTCCTTCTATGCCTCCTTAGAAGTTCTCCCAATTTGAAGGAACTTAACTTTCGTATAAATACTTAATTTTTATATAAATACTTTTTATTCAACTATATATATATATATATATAATATTATATTATATTATATTATATTATCACATAGTTAAACACATAACATAACTTTGGGAACACGAAAATAATTAAGCTAAATAAAGTGAAATTTTGTTTTAAAGAGCGAATAACTTAAGCTCTATAAAAAATATGTATGTAATGAAGTTAAATGAGGTTGAGGGTAATTTCATAAACAAAATTTTTTTTTTTAGAAAGTATACAATGTTTATTATCTTTAATACAACAAACCAAAATAAAAAATAATATCAGAATAATTAATCCCAAAATAAATAATCTCATCATAACTAATTTTATCATAACTTGTCTTCCAACCAAACGACCCCTAAATGATTAAAGATTGTACATCAAACATATATATATTTATGCAGACAAATTTATGTTTTCTTTTTCCGGCTAAGAATAAAAAATAATTAAGTTCACAAAGTAAAATTCTACAGCTGTATGCAAATGGTTTTGCTTCATGTTTTAGTTTTGCAAATGGTTTTGCTTCACAAAAGTTAAAATTTGCTAATGATGTTTGACATGTTTTAGTTTAATTAGTGTAAGCATCTTCTTGTACGGATTCATGCATATGTCAATTGTCAAGAAACTTGTGGCTTTTTAGAATCCGTTCGGATGGCTTTAAGTTGGTCGACCAACTTAAAATTTCTTTTTAGCTTTTGAACGTGTTTGTCTAATGTTAACTTTAAGCCATAAAGTTTTTAAAGTCAGTCAAAAATAAAAAGTTAGGATTCCTAACTTTTTTTCTCTAAGTGCTTAAAGTCATTTTCTTTGACCATAAAAAATACTTTTATATCCCTTATATTTTAACTAAATTTCCAAACTATCCTTTTTATTCATTTAACCCTAAAATTCACATCGTTTTTCTCATTTAAACATTTTTATCCAAACACTCAACTATCTATTTATAAAAATAACTTTCAGCACTTCAAAATTCTAAAAGCACTTCATAATAAAAGTTATTTTTTTAAAACTCATCCAAACGGGCTCTTATTCTTTCCAATTATGAACAAAACTAGTGCTCTCAAATCAACTATACGTTCAATACTATATTGTAATGTCCATTTTGGAATTGACATTTTGAAACAAGGTTAAAAACTTTATCATTCGTATCGGATATTTATATAAATAAATAAAATATGGCGTTTGTATGTATATACACTTTTATTACTTAACTATAATTATTTAATATATATTTCTTATACTAAATTATGTTATTATAATAAGTTGAATTGATTTGACTTAAATATTCTATATAAGTTTGCTATTTGAAATAAGTGCAAAGCCGAATAGATAGTTGGGTCTTACAAAATGATTTATAAAATTTGATTTAGGAAGAAAAAAATTGTTTGCTAAACTCGCAAGTGAAAGCATGTAATATTTAAATACGTATTTGAATTATTTTTTAAATTATAGTGAAACATTCTTACAGGTACTAATGTTTCCTTATTTTTGATAATTCTTTTCGAAATAACTACATGTTAATATTCTTATGACACATCGTGGAAAACCACTATATAACAATATTGTAGACACTGAAATTTATGGGACTCTACAAGATGTGTTGGATTTCAGTTAAGTTTCTTGAATGCTACTCTATCCTAAACCCTATCTTATGCCTATATAAATATATTATATTTTCTTAATAAGGCATCTCAAATATCCCATTAACTCTGGGGATATTCATAAAAAGATCAAATTATGGCTCAAGGAGGTCAAAATGATCCTAAGTTCGAGAAACACGCCATTAATGGCCCTCGAATCATGTAGAAACCTTAGGAGAGAAGAATCAAGGGAAACAAATTTGCATCTACATATTTTATCATACAATTATGTTTTTTCAGATTTTATTTATGGTTGATTTATTTTTTATTTATTTAAAATTTGTTGGAAACAAATTGGACGCCCAGTGGAACCAAATATGCCCGTCATCTCTTCTCTCACAAGTCAAATCTGCAAATTTGAAGCCACAAAACCGCAAATGTGAAAAAATAAGTACTTCAAGCCTCGTCTTTGAGTTTCATCAAGTCTATACTCCGACAAACCTTGAAGTACGGAGCATTTATAGACACTGAAATTTTATGGGACTCTACAAGACGTGTTCGATTCCAATTAGGTTTCTTGGAGGCTACTCTACTTTAAACCCTAGTTTGCCTATATAAAAGTATTATATTTTCTTAAAGAGGCATCTCAAATATCCCATGAACTCTGGAGATATTAATAAAGAGATCAAAATATGGCTCAAGGAGGTCAAAATCATCCTAAGTTCGAGAAATACGTCACTAACGACCCTAAAATCATGAAGAAACCTTAGGAGAGAAAAATCAAAGAAGAAACAGGTTTGTATCTACATTGTTTATCAATAATATTTTGGAATTTTTACTTAACCAATATAATTTACTTAGTTAATTATGCTTATTAATGCTACTTTAAAATTATTACCGTCTATCACATAACTTTAGCTTTAATAGTTGTAATAGGTTTTTTGCATTAATAATGTTTGTACTTATCCAAGTTCATTTGGTATTCTCTCTTTTCTGCGTCCTTTTCTCTTTTTTCTTCCTTTTTTTCTCTTTTCTTTTTCTCTTTCTTTCTGCGTCCCATCCTCTTCCTTTTTTTGTCTTTTATTTCTTTTTCTCTTTCTCCCTCTTTTAAAAATAATAATTAATTATTCTAATTTAAAACTAATTTAAATATGTCATGATCTCAACCCGTTGTGACTAGCACCTACACTAACTCTGTATTGGGAGAACTATTTTTACAGTCTAACTTATCAAATTTAAAAGATAACAATTAAAGACTTGCGGAAGCAGGAATAAAATCAAACATAATACTGAGTTCCTATAAACTCAGCCAATCGTTTTTAATAACAAAAGAAGTGTGGAAATATGCTAGGAACTGAAAGTCGTCCGTACCAAAACTCTAACCAAATGTCAATGTAAGAAAAGAAAAGGGGATCACTCCCAAAAGAAGTCCAAGTACTAAACAAATGTCTGAACATATTGATCCTAAAAAAAGGACTAGAACATAGAAGAGTCCATGGCAGGTTGAAACAAACAATTCTCCCTTAAACTCGAACAAGCTCACTCTTCTAACCAAGGTCTCTTTGCAGCCGGCTGAATATGTCCTTACTCAATAAAAGGCAGAGCAAGAGTAGTATCAGTTTACAAAATAACGGTGTACTGGTATGATCACGCGGTTAGCCAGTAAGTGGTCATAGACAAGTAAATTCAAAATAATAGGCATATACATATACAGAATAAGTCAACTAATCTCAAATTCAACTATATTCAGCAATATCATAACTTAATATTTTTCACATGCTATAATTTCACACAAGGATCCTCTCAAGGAACCTACAAACAATCTTGTGTCGGAACGTGACATCCGATCCAAATATGCGTTGGAACGTGACACACAATTCAAATATCTGTCAAAACGTGACACCCGATCTAAGCATACCACAATCACAAATACATTCAGTATTTACAGTATTTATATCATCAAGAACATGTTCATCACAAAAACAGACCAGCAAGTGATCATTTCACACATAATCTAGTAGGTTTCCCTATTCTTATACACATATGCATATCATGAAGCAATTTAACAAGCATATAAACACGTACGGGAAACTAGACCATCACCTACCTCAAATTCAAGCTTCAACAACTTTACAATGCAAGAGTCTTCCCTTTTTGGGTTCGTTCTTCTCGTTCTTGGTCTAGAAAATAGTAAATACATATAAATGATCAACACAATGGCCTAACTATCATGAAATATATCACAATTCACACCCTATGCCAAATCTATGATCCTAACCCCACCCTAGAGTTATTTCCCACAATTAGTTTTCAGTTCAAACCGTCCCCCAACGATTACCAACCATAATTTCTAGGTCCTAGGAATCAAATGATGAATTTAGGAAGTAAAATTCTTACCTTAAGCGTGAAAGTCTGTGGAAAATTAATAGAATTCGCCCTAGGTCACCTCTTGAAGTCTTAGAAACTGATTTTGCAGAAAAAGACTATTTCTAGACTTTGTCACAACTTAAGTTGCGATGGCCCTGCTCTGGCGGGAATAATCCCGCTCTAGTGGGATATATGAAAACAATGAGCTCGGAGTTTGTGCTCCAAGCCCCCATTTTACAACACACCTCCTTTCAAGGATATATTAAAATATAACCTTCACGCCAACTTCGATTTTGGGAGTTTTACTCTCCCGAATGTGATTCCGCGAAGTCATAAATATTTTGTATCGTCTTGGCTATCAGCCTATCTAATCAAAATAGAGATTTGACCTCCCATCATTCACGTGACCACCCTAGACTTCACCTGGGTCGGAATTCATCCAAGTTTGGCCTAGGCTAAATTTTTTCGAAGTTACTAACTAAAGTTTTCTGGCCTGAAATCCTTCCCCATTAGCCTATTCTTAACGACGGGGATAGATCATTACAAAATAGTACCAAAATATATTAAATTCATACATAATACTTATAATACATCTGTATTAAAAGTATTTTAATTATATATTTACCACATTTTAATTATAATATATTGAATTCAAAATCTATTATAATTATTTTTTATTTTTTCTCTTATTAACGGAATATATTATTGTATCGAAAATATTTTAGTTATATATTCAGTACGTGCATTGAAATACACCTATAATATGTATAATATATTGAACTTAAAATGTATTACAATTTGAATTCAATATTATACATTGCTATGCATTCGATTGTTGTTATTTCAACAAATATAATGAGTTTCTAACAATGTAAATTAATTTGAATAGTACTAGAATATTTGCATAATACTTATAATATATTTATATTAAAAATGTTTTAGTTATTTATTCATCACGTGCATTGAAACATACTTATAATATGTATAATATATTGAATTAAAAAAATGTTAAAATTATTTTTAATTTTTTCTCTTATTAATGATGCTAAAATATATTATTGTATTAAAAAATATTTTAGTTATCTATTCACCGTGTGCATCGAAACATGTCTATAATATGTATAATATCTTGAATTTAAAATGTATTACAATTATCATTTATATTTATTTCTTTTATTGGATTGGAAATGCATTATATATGTATTATATAAAAAATTATTTAATTTTTAAAAAAGTAAAATAATCATTTTAGTAATATCCAATTCTAAATTAAGTTTTAAATTAAAATAATTGATTATTATTTTTAAAAGAGGGAGAAAGAGAAAAAGAAAGAGAAAGAGAAAAAACGGCCCAAAAAAGAAAAAAGAGAAGAAGGAGAGAGAGGGGAAGAAAGAGAAAGGAAAGAGAGAGAAAAAACCGAAAAGAAAGAAGAAAGAGAGTGAGAAAAATAAAAGAGAAAGGGTGTATTTATTACTTTTTGCTATTTCGGATAATAAATTAATGCTATTTTTGATAAGAGTATATCTTAAGTCATAATTCGTAATTAATGTAATATAATATATTGTTTATGTAATTGGGCCCAATATTTTTGTTTCTTCAAATTTTATTTATGATTAATTTATTTTTTATCTTATTAAAATTTGTTGCAAATAAATATATGAACAAATAATTAAATGCCTAAATGATTTGTATCTTTTAAGCATCCAAGTAATCTGGCAACTGCTTTCCAATAATCATTAATTGGATTACTAATTATATTAAGGAAAATTTATATAAATGTACTACATTAAGAAAATATTTACTATTTAGAGCAATAATATTTTTTTTACTGAATATTTATAATACAATTTTAATACATATTAGCGAGAATAATTTATAAAACTCATATAATACAAATTTTATTTATGGATAATTTATTTATCACATACTTTAATACACTTATAATACATTGTGTCAATTTTCTTACCAAATAAGTATAATATATTTTAAAACACTTATAATACATTTATATTACATGCATAATTTACTTTTAATACATAGTAGATATATCATAATATTGTTATATATTACTATAAATGGTAATAAATAAAAAATATCGCTAAAATCAGTAATTATTTATTAAAAAATATTTTTTCTAGTAATTTTTCCTTATATTAAATTGGAAATTAAATACGTAACATTTTCTTTAATCCGTTTTGACCCGTTGATATTCAGTCTAACCCTTGTTTGCCACTCTTAGAATCACGGTTACTGTCCCATTATCAAATGATCTTAATTTATTTATTTTTGGTTTTTCCCTGAACTCGACATTATTCGATTTTCTTAATGAAGAGCGACTAATCAGATTTTTAAATTGCATGATTCATTTATGGAGTCGGGGATGGGAGCACTTCCAACAACAAAACAAAATCATTCATACAGGATTCAAATTTAAAACCTTTTATTAAGAATGGAGAAATCTCAATCATCCCGCCACAATTCATGTCGATGATTATCAAAGAATCATCTCATCAATGTCAATAAAAAAGCATCACAAAATATTTTAATCTTCTCTTGTCTTTTATTTCTAATCTTCTTATATTTTAATATTTTTGTCTTATATTTCCCTCATTTTACAACATATTATATTATCAACATGATCTAATCATGTCTCTATCGGTACCTCGAATGCCATTCACACAATATTGCACTCACAATATTTAGCTTGCAAAGAAACCCAAAGCATATACTGCTTACTACGTACTGATTGAATATTCTCTACTCCACAAAAATTCTTAAATGAGAGAGTTGATTAACTACAGTTAGAAAAACACTTAAAGCGTGTCACACACTTAAATACGCCCATCAAACAAGTCTACTTCTACCTAGATCACCGATACACTTTAAACATCAAAGCAACTCTCAATTACAAAATGCGTTTAGCAATAAAATTCAACATCAATTACAAAATGCGTTTAGCAACCTCTGGAACTAACTCACCAACATAATATATAAGGCAACAACAATCACATAACTAGGCAAAAAAAATAAGTAGTTCGCCAAATTTTCACCACTTATGTACCCTCACTCCTCGAGAGAAATGTCTCCTCATTCATTCACAACTTTTGAAGCATATAAGAAAAATAATTTTATTTTTCAACTTTCGAAGCAATTTTAAAATTCTTGTAAAGCTGATTATGCTTTGTAAACAACTAAAATGTGTTAAATTTAGCATATTCACAAATACCCCCCTTGATTTAACATCATTTGATTGTTCATGAAAATTAAGTTGTCATGTATTTTACTACTAGTAGTGAGAAAAACATATTAACTACTGGATAAAGGGTTGGCTAGTGGTAATACTATTTGATTAATAAAATGACACTTTAACTATTGCAATTTGTAGTTTTTTTTCTCATCTGGTATTCAGAGCCTGTATTGAAGCTCCGACTAAATCCAAATTGCGCATTGCAGGCTCATTTAGAGGTTGTTGGAATAATAATTAAAAGTTGGAGTAGGAATACTAAGTTGTTTAAGATTTGTTATATGCTATTTATTTAATTCATGTATAGTTAGGATTTGTTTGTCCTAGTTTATATAGGAATAGAGTTTCTAGTCACAGTTTAAATTGATTTCTTACTGTTATAAATATGGATGTTGCTAGGTTTTTTTTAATACACAGAATAGAGAAAAAAGAGAGAACAAGAGAGATCTTGTAGTAAGATTTAAGAATTCTTGAGTTTATAAATAAAATATTTTTTTTCAAATTGGTATTAGAGCTTCTACGATCCTAATACAGAATTAAAGAGTTTCTGCTGCCGGCAGACGGCTATGACCTATATATGTCTTCCGTCTGGTCAATAATCATGATGACAAATGCCGGACAAATGATATATGCATGAAAACATCATGCTAGGAGGAAGGTCTTACAAAATATTGTAGAGTTAAAGATGTGCAAGCAAACATGACACAAGAGGAAGAAATTTTTCTCTAATTAAAAGTTGGAGAAAGTTAAAAAAAAAAGGAGTTGGTGGAAAGGGCATCAACGAGAGAGTTGGAGACAAAGTGCTCTAATATTAGACCGAGCCTACAGGCCAGGTAGACCGGACCTAATGGCCAGATAAATCGGACATACAGTCTGGATAGACCGAGCCTTCAGGCCGGATAGCCGTACCTATGGGACGGGCAAACTATACCTACGAGGTAGCATATATGGATTGCATCATTGGGAAGTTGGAGAGAAAGTGCTCCAATACAACCAAGAAAAAAATTGAAGATTGAAGAGAAGTTCTCCAAAACAACAACGACAAAAATGAAATAGAAGATTGAAAAAAAATACTTTCCAATACAACAACAATGACAAGAATAAAATAGAAGTTTGAAGAAAAGTGCTTTCCAATACAATAACAATGATAAGGAGAAAAAGACAAGAGTATACAATTTTGAATTACGGGAGAATATTGGAATAGTAATTCAAAGTTGGAGTAGGAATCCTAACTTGTTTAGGATTTGTTATTTGCTATTTATTTAATTCATGTCTAGTTAGGATTTGTTTATCCTAGTTTATATAGAAATAGATTTTCTAGTCCTAGTTTAAATTGATTTCTTAATATTATAAATAAAGATGTTGCTAGGTTATTTTTAACACGGCGCTCCCAATAAATTTTTTTTCATATCCAAGGTTCGAACCCAAGACCTCTAATTAAGATAAAGTAGTTCCGCCACAATAATACAACCTATGTTGGTGCAATTTGTAAAGTTGAATAACTAAAGACAATATCATTATTGGAACATTGTCAAAATTGTAATTTTGCGTCGTGAAATATATGGACCGTTCAACATTTTGGAACGTTCCCTCAAGAATATGGATCGTCAGTTAGACGTAGTTTTTTTTTTCACAAAAAAAAAACAAAAAAACACACACTCACGGCTGATATCTTCTGAGTGTAAATTGTGTAAATTTACGCTTGTGCAGTGATTAAAATCATATAAACATATAAATCGCACTAAATAGATTTGATGCGACGAACTCGACTGAATTTTTTTTACGTGAGAATCTCAATTAGACATAATTATCGTTCATTTATATATAAAAAAAGATTGCACGTCTACTCAATGGATTCATAAAATACAAACAATGAACTTATTTGGTTTGGACTAGGCCTGTGATATAAAAAAAATGTAATATTTGATGCAATCATTACCAATTTTTCTTTTTTAAAAATGAGTATTTAAAAGTTAAAGTTGTGCTTGAATATGTATTTAATTTGAAAAAAAAATAATTTTTTTTATGAGTGGAAAATAATTTCACTTAAAAATTTGGTCAAAATCACTTTATCAAATTATAAATTTATCTTCAGAGAGAGAAAGTCAATGTATAAACGAGCACCATTTTGATTATTTTTTTGAAAAGAAAATAAATTATTTCCAAACTAGCCCTGAGTTGAATTTGAAAAATAATAATAATCTAAATATCGAATTGTGTTGACACATAAATTTTATGATAAAACTTCAAATTTTGTTAGTGAAAAAGATTTTCATTTTTTACTCTAGTTTTCACTGAGTTTTAAAATATTCCAATAGTATTTTCAGATTCATATTATTTAAAAATTATTGAACTGATATTTGAAAAACTAGTAAAACATAGTAGCCATTTGGATATATTTGGTTGAAGTTGCAACAAAAGTGTTGAGTTAAATTGATTTTTTAAAAGAAAAAAAAATAGATTTTCATTTAGGGAAAATTACGTTTTATGTTTATTTTTGAAATACTTACGCTACTAGCTCATGCATATATATATATATAACTTTCCATTTATTTGATCTTTTGACGTATTTCCATCATGCGCACTTTCTAATAAATAATGATTGATACGTTTTTACCATAATATTCATATTTATTGATGTTTAATAATTTTAGGTATTGACAAATAATTTGTGAAATAAATAATTAATGCTGTGAGTAAATTATGAAATAATTTTTTTAATATATTAAAAATGACAAGTAAAAATAAAACTTAATTTTAAAAAAATGAATAAGTAAAAATGAACTAAGGTAAAGGAGTAAATTATAATTAAAAAATGTTACACCTTGTATCAAAAAAAGGAAATCATTTACTTGAAATATTTAATATCCCTCCATTTATTTTACTTTGTCACTGTTTGACTTGACACACTCATTAAGAAAATAATTATTGATATAGGCATTTTACGACGCTATCCCTATTGATTGATGTTTATATTAAAGCCCCATTTATTTTTATTAAGATTAAGATATCTGAATCTGAATACACATATGAATATTAAGATGTGTATTTAGATTTAGAGGTTTGAATTTGAATATGTACATCTTAATATTAGATGTTATGTTAAGATTTGAATATTAACTTGTTAAAGCGATTTGTTTTCTAAACATCTGAATGTATTAAAATTATTTTTATTTAAAAAATAATAAATATAAAATTTAAATAAAATATTGAATAGATCTAATATTATATGATAAAATATTTTAAAATTTTTATATGGCAATTAGTGATGGTGATGACAATTGATGATGATTGTATGTACCAATTTGGGATGGTGTTCACTAATGATGGTGATTATGGATAGTATTATGGTATAGTGGTTGGTACTAGTGATTAAAATAGTTATTGTTGCTAGCAATTGATAGTTAATAGTGGAATAATACTGATAAAAAATGACAGTGATAAATGATGATGTGGGTAGCGATATATAATAACGACTAATGGTGGTAATTATCGATAGTGATTAGTGAATGTAATAATAATTGATGGTGATGATTGTTATTGATGGCTAATAGTGATGATGGTTGATTTTTGTGATTGACGGTAGTTGTGGTTGGGTTGAAGATAATGGGAGTGGATAATAGGTAATGGTGACTGGTGATAGTTGTGGTTGCGTTTAGGATGGTGGTTGTGGATAGTAGGTAGTGGTGATTGATAGTGGCTGTGTGTGGTAGATGAAAGTAGATGGAATGATGGTGAATTGTCGTATTTGTAGAAAATTTTAAATAAACGTTGTTAATGATATTAAGTCTTTATTATAGGTTTTATTCATTCAGACCTATTACGTGGTTATAGAATAAGAAAAATAAATACACTTAATGATTAAGATTCGAATGATTAAGATTCAAATCTTGAAAACAAACAGATTTAATGACGGATATTTGAATGATTAAGATTCAGATCTTGAAAACAAACAGACTTAATAACTAAGATCTGAATGATTAATGCTAAGAATAAAAATTTTAAAAATATTTTTTCTTAATATGTCAAAAGCAGCAAATAATAATTAAAATCTATTTTAGGAATAAGTGGCAAGTAAAACTGAACAGAGTGAGTATTCAAGGAAAAAATTACTTCCTTGTCACTTTTTTCTAAAGTAGATTTTCATTTTTATTTGTCACTTTTAACATATCAAAAAAATATAATTATATTTATTCATTTTTTATTCTTAGTATTAAATAATAATTTTTTAAAATCTAATATTAAACATCAATTAATAAAAATAATATGATAAAATACCTATATCAATAATTTTTTTTTTAGTGGATATGCCAAGTCACACAATGATAAATAAAATGAACGGAGCGAGTATTTCACTATTTAGCAATTATTTGCAAATTTTAATTATTTGAGAAAAAAGAGGAAGTTCACGTGAAGCGGGTGTGACATAAAGCATGAATAATTGTGCCGATAGGCAATCTGTATTCCGTAAAGCATGTGGCGGCTGATGAATCTCTTTAGATTTTCAAAAATATCCCACATTTTCCTCTTCCACTCCAATCTAAACTCTATATTCTGTTTTTGATTTTTGAACTGAACATACTTGTTCCCTCTTCCTCTTCTGTTTTCAGTAATAGCTATGGAGAGTGCATTGGCATCGACACGATTTTCAACTCCATCGTCGTTTCGTGGGATCAGTTCCTTTCACCACCATAGATCCTTCTCATTTCTCAATTTCCCCAAATTGTCTTCCTTGAAATACTCTTTTCTAACAATTTCACCTGTTCCTTTCGTTGTCAATGCCTCCTCTGCTTCTCCATCATCTCCTTCTACATCCGTTGCCCAATCTCAGGATCTCAAGGTATCTAATTTCTTCCAAATATCACTATATAATGTCTATATTTTTTATTTCATTTAATGGAAAATTTGATTTACTTCAATCGCAGATTAATTCAGTTCCTACCAAGCCTATTGAAGGTCAAAAGACCGGTACCAGTGGTCTACGCAAAAAGGTGCTTTTTCTTTTGATTTTATTAAATTTTTACACCTTGTTTGGATGGTTGTTACCTATTGTATTGTATTGTTAGTTTAAATACTATTATTATTTTGATTGTTACTAAAATTTTATTTTATTGTATAGTATCGTTTAAAACGAAAAGTCTGCTCACCTCATTACCTCAATATTTTCTTCCCATTTTGTCAATAATCACATTTTTTCCTTTTATCTGCCTTTTCATAGTCGCTCTACACAGTGGCCTACTTTTCTTGTAGGTTTGTCAAATTGTTGAT
The DNA here is from genome assembly GCF_947179165.1 of Solanum dulcamara. NCBI lineage: Eukaryota > Viridiplantae > Streptophyta > Magnoliopsida > Solanales > Solanaceae > Solanum > Solanum dulcamara. Next base: position 21,297,242 of record NC_077243.1, read on the forward strand.
GTACATATTGTAATAATGGAGAACGATACAATCTATCCAAATGTTGTATTCATTATAATAACACAATACAAGTACGATACAATACAAGCACAATACGATACATTATGAAACAATATCTAACAACCATCCAAACAGAGTGTTAAACTCCACCTGCATGGAGGGTTGCCGAAATAAATGGGAAAACCTCTCTACCACTTAAAGGTAGGGGTAAGGCTACATATATTTTACAATCCTTAGACCCCACTTGTGCGATTATACTGGTCTGCTGTTGTTGTTGTTGTTATTATTTAATTTTTTATTGCATACTGTTCATTTTGATGACTTCTGCATCTTTTTGGTCTATAGGTTAAAGTGTTTATGCAGGAAAATTACCTTGCCAATTGGATACAAGTATGGTTCCTCTCATTCTCTGAGCTTGTAGTGATATTGAATTCCAAGTGTACTCAATTTTGTGCAATTGTTTTGTGATGTTTCAATACAGGCATTGTTTAATTCTTTGCCGTTAGAGGATTATAAGAATGGACTCTTGGTCTTGGGAGGTGATGGTCGATATTTCAATCGAGAAGCTGCACAGGTAGTGGTCTAGTTTGTATATAATTTCATGTTTCATGTGTATCCTGATTCCTGAAGACTATCTGGGGTTTTCTGATCTCTAATGCATCTTAAGCTACAATGCAGATAATCATTAAAATTGCTGCGGGTAACAGTGTTGGTAAAATATTGGTTGGCAAGTGAGTGTCCCAGGTTACACTTTTAGCGCTAATGAATTCTTCAAATTTCACGTCTTAGCGATATTATTGTTTGAAATAATTTCTTTTCTCAACTTACTGCTTTATGTTTCCCATGCGTTTCTGAATGATAATTCTGAAATGCATAGCTCATTGTTTGTCACTTGTGGTAGTAAATTAGAGTCTCCATGAGCCATATCTTCTTGCAATCAATCCTTATGATAATATTCCATAATGCTATTTGTTCTGAGAGTCCATATCCTTCCATTTCTTATTCAAGTGTTAACATATAGCTAGATTTGTTTCATTTCTATTTTTGGGGTTTGCCTTATTCTGGCATAGTTCTGTGCATATTTTTGTTCTCTTATCCAAAAAAGAGAAAAAAAAGTAGTTGATATATATAGATGAAGAATCTCTGTTTGGCAGGGACGGTATACTGTCCACTCCAGCTGTGTCTGCTGTGATACGAAAAAGAGAGGTGACAATTCTGTTTTCATTTTTTCATTTGCTTTTTCTTTGCTATTTTTGTATGACACTTAAAGTTAAATCCGCAGGGAAATGGTGGCTTTATAATGAGTGCAAGCCATAACCCTGGTGGTCCTGAGTATGATTGGGGTATCAAGGTAAAATATCTAGTTAACAAACATGTAGCAGAAATCTGGAACTGTTAGTTCTTGTCCCATTGACTGCTGAAATGTACAGTTAAACTTCGTTTTATAATTTTACAAAAAGCCAGTTCCACATAGAATTTCCTAGATTGACTGTTTCTGATATTTGACATCTCTAAATTGTATATTCCAAGAACTCAACATTTCTAATTATCATTTCTTTTTTCCAGTTCAATTATAGCAGTGGCCAACCAGCTCCCGAGTCTATCACAGACAAGATCTATGGAAACACCCTTTCTGTACGATTCCATCAGCTTGTGCCAAATAATATGCTATTCTTATTCCGCATTAGAAGACTTAATGTAGCTATGATTCAACACAATGTTCTTTAGTGCTATATATGCATAGACATACATAGTATAGGTAATGGTAAGAAATTATATGGTTCATTGGTAAATGATTCAACATCTGAATTCCTTGTTTCATAAGGGCTATGCAGATTTCTGAAATAAAAATTGCTGACATTCCTGATGTTAATCTTTCTCAACTTGGAGTTACAAAATATGGAAATTTTATTGTGGAGGTGGTCGACCCTGTGGTTGATTATTTGGAGTTAATGGAGGTGAGTAACTAAAAATTTAAATTTTCGATTTTTTATATGAACTCCATGATACATATGTATAACTTTACGGATAACCTGCAGAATGTATTTGATTTTTCACTCCTTAGAAGTCTTGTTTCACGATCAGATTTCAGGTATGTTGTTTTATTTCGTGCTGTTAATATATTTTTTATTTGCTAGATCATATTTTTCCTATATAATTTTTAGATTTTATTTCTTCCTAGTTTAATAATAATTTATAGTAGTCTGTTCTCCAAATGGATGAATTTTATCGGCATTACTCACTTTTATTTAGATATCTAAACTTATCTAATTTCTTTCACAAGTTAATAATTAACTTCAATCATTTAGTAAATCATGAATTCTTTTAAAGAAGTAATAACTATACATTATGTGAATCTGTTTTTACTTTTAGCATAATTATATTTTTAATGTGACATTTGTAAATAATAACGTGATTATCATTGGTAATGTTTGGAAGACAATTTTTTTTTAGGATGATTTGAAAAACTCTTAGAATAGCAAAACCTCTGGAAGCAGTTTATCCATGTTAGAGTAGAAGATAATGAACCTGGTGCTCAAGACTAGTGATATGGTGATATCATATTGTTTATGGAAATAAAATGAGAAGTTCCATAAATTCTATAGAATTGAATAAGGTAGCACATCATTAGTGGAGATGAGAAAGTAGAAGGGCTATTGTAGACTTTTATAGTCAATTATTAAAAGTTTAAGTGGTTTAGAGCCTTAAGAGGATCTGTTGGATGATGTTGTATTAAATTTTATTTATTAATACGAAGATATGAGTAGTTTAATTCAAAATTCTAAAATGTTGTTTAATATAAAGAAGTTTTTTTATAATTTTTTTATATTTTTTTATTTTTATCTAAATTTTATATTATTTAAGTGAATAAAAAATCATAAAGTTCACAATTGATTAAAGAATTTGAGGCCTCAAATTTTTATTTGGGGGACTAAAGCAAATGCTTCATTAGCCTCCCTTGATAAGCTTGGTTCCTTAAATAAATTTAAAGTAGGTAAATAATACTGGAATTCAGGTTTCTGTTGAAAGAGCATCTCAGTAGAACTCGAGAGATATGAGGAGTTCTAGAGGGTTTTCTACATCATATACATTCAATAAAATACACCCAAATTCCAAAATACACGAGCATTTATATCTAAGACCATGTATCAACATCACCTAAGTATCTTTGGCTCTTTTTTGTCCAAACTACCCTAAAAATGCAAGAAATGTATTTCACATACTCCTCTACTATTCTTCCTGATCAACTTAACCTCCCTAGATCACCCAATTCAGCCTATCTAAGATCAAAGCAAAATGCAGAGCTACCTTGCCACTGAACAATGCACCAATATTTATCTTCATTCAACACATATTACCTCTGGTAGAAAGTTTATTTTATAATTGTGGTGTTTGGGCCAACTTAAGCGCACCTCGACTAATTCACGGGATACCTCTCCACCAACACAACGCATGTACTGGATAACTCTGTCCATGAGTTGGACAAATGGGAAGAAATCACCTAGCCTCTCTTAAATCCGAGACCTTATGATTTTCAACCTACTTCATTGACCATTTAGGTCACACCCTCGCATGCTAACATTTGGTACAACTCTAAAGCTTTTTTTTGCAACTTTGCTTGCGTCTTACACCGCACGTATTTCAATCCAACAAACCCTAGTCGCTTTGGGAGGAAGCTTTTGTTCTCTTAGAGGCCGTTGGTTTGAAGTACTAAACTGATAATCATGGTATAAAACTATGCGTTGATTAATCTCATGTTCAATTACCTTTCTTCATTTTTTGGATGGATGTATAATTTTATACAAGATAAAGCATGGAATAGGAATCCTTGTATTGCTTATACTAGGATCAATTACTAAAAGCCCAAAACACCCTTGATGTTAATATACTAGTTCTTCTTCTCAAACCCTTCTACACTCTAGGAAAAAAGCTTCTACAATAACAACAAATCGAGTGTAATCCCATAAGTGGCGTATGGGGAGGGTGGTGTGTACAAAGACCTTACCCCTATCTTGAGAAGGTAGCGAAGCTATTTTTCATACACCATCGGCTCAAGAATAGATGAAAAAGAAAAAAAGCAGTAAGAAGTAGAAACAACGAGATAATGAGATAACCGAAGCAAAAAAAAAAGTAGGAAGTAATAGAAATCTATGAATAAGATTTACAAGGATATTACTAATACTCATGATATGGAAAGGAAATATGTACGACTACCTAATATCTTTCTACCCTAATTCTTGAACTCCACACCCTTTTATCAAGGATCATGTTCTCGGTAAGCTGAAGCTGCATCATGTCATGCCTAATTTCCTTTCTCCAATACTTCTTTGACCTACTTCTATGTTTACTTAGGCCTATCATGCCCAATCTCTCACACCTCCTTATTGGAGCATCTGCGCCTTTCCTTTTTACGTGTTCGAACTATTTCAGCCCCACTTCCCCCATTTTGTCCACCATAGGGCTCGCTCATACCTTGTCTTGAATATCTTCATCATTAATCTTATCTCTCTTGTTGTGCCCACACATCCATCTCAACATGCTCATTTCTACTACATTCATCCTCTAGGCATAGGAGATTTTGACTGGCCAATACTCTGCTCATATATGATATAACAACAACATACCTAGTGTAATTCCACAAGTAGGGTTGGGAAGAGTAGTGTGTACATAGATCTTACCCCTACAAGCCAAAGAGGAGGTTTTTGATAGACTCTCCGCTCAAGTAAAAGCATAACAAAAGAATAACAAGAAACTCCTAAAGATTCCACCTATGTGACATAGTCGGTCTAACCACCAATCTGTAGAACTTACCTTTTAGTTTCAGTGACACATTCTTATCACACAAGACACCGAATGCAAGCCTCTATTTCATCCACCGTTCTCTAATACAATATATGACATCATTATCGATCTCCCCATTACCTTGGATTACTGACCCCAGGTACTTGAAAGTTCCTCTCTTGGGAATGACTTGTGTATCAAGCCTCACTTCCACGTTCGTTTCATGAGGCACAACCCCAGTGTTGTGAAAGACGATCACCTCATCGCCAATGGCGAGAGGCGAGGCGAGGCAACCCTTCTTCGCCTATTGGCTTTGTGGTGAGGCGATCTTCAAAAGGTGATGCCATGGCGACAAAAGAGAGAGGTGACAAAGGCGTCACCTTTACTATTTTCTTTAAAAAAAGGTGACTACTTTAGGGTTTTAAAAGTTAAAAGGTAATTTTAGGGTTTTGTTTCCAAATTTGCACAGTTGCACTCTTAGACTGCGACTGTGACCGTGACTTCAACCAGTCGACTTGACTAGACTTCTCTGATGACCAACTAGACTTTTTCGGTGACTCCAAAGTCCAACCAATACCTATTTCTTCTTTTCTTCTTCTAATTTCTTCTTTTTTACTTCTTTAGATTTCTTCTTCCTCTGTTTCTTTTTCCTTCTTCTTCTTCAGACTTCAGAGTTACTTCTACTATTGTTTTGACTTTTGTTCTATTTTTTTCTCATTCAAGTTTTAGACTTTTAATATCTACTATCTATTTTCAATTTTTGAATTGAAATATTTGCTAATATGTTATTGCTATTGAGATTTTAATTATTTATATATGCAATTGAATATTTTGGTATTAATTGGCGCCACACTTCAAAAAGGCGAGCGCCTCGCTGTTTGCCACACCTTGTGGCGAGGCAGACCCTTGTCGCCTTCTGTCGCCTTTCGCCGTCCAAAACTCTACACAACCCTGAACTTGCACTTTATGTATGCAAATTTGGTCCTGCTCAACTTGAAACCTTCCGACTCCAAGATTTGTCTCCAAACCTCCAGCCTCTCATTAACTCCGCCTCACGTCTAGTCAATCAGTACTATGTCATTTGCGAATAACATGCACTAGGGTACCTCCCCTTGAATGTTTGGCAATATTACGTCCATCGCCAAGACAAAAAGAAGCTTCAATAATGGTCCTAACCAGAATATAAAGTTGTGAATGGCTTCCTATGTAAAGGAGACAACTTAAACTGATTCACTACCAACTTGAGCTCCTTTTACTTTTCTTTCCCCTTTTTCTTTTGGTGACTAAGACCCAACAAATTGAGATTAGTTCATATATCAGAAAGGGAAGTTTTGGGATTCTGCAACATTTGTGAGGAATGGCAGGTTTCTTGCTCTTCTTGTGTAGGAATTGGAATGGATTCTTGTAAGCAAAATTTTGTTACAAAAGGTCAAGGGTGTAATGGTAAAACATATCGTGTATATCTAATTTTTAATACACTGAACCAAACATTCAACTGGAAATAATCTCCAGATTACAACCCCTGCATTATTAATCCCCTTACTACTACCCTGCACAACTTGTCCTTAAGCCAGACACCCCTAAAGTCTTTGAAAGGCCATGTAACTGGGGAAACATAAGATAAAGATAGAAGTTTATATCCTTCTCTTCCATCCTTCTGTAATCCGGTGCATATGGTGAAACTCGTTTTCTTTCCAATTTGTTCGAGGTCTAAGTTATCCTCTCAACTTTGAGAAGACACTAGCAAATCCGGGGTCTCGACTTGTGTCTCCAATTAGTTTCTTGGGCTGGGGTGGGGGTAATTAATTTTAGTTGTGTAAGCAGTTTGTTAAAACAAATGAAATCGAATTATTATCTCTAAATGATGGTTGCATTCTTCTATGGTCGTGTAGGTCTTAGTTACTTTATCTATTTTTCTGTTTCCTTGTATACCCCCCCCCCCCCCCACTCCACACACACAAAACAAAATAAAAAATAAAAATAAGGAAGGAAATCCATGTTGACTGACCACAAAAATCACTGTTTAACTGACAGTACTAGTTCAAATGCGATTCTGTAGGCAGTGCAATTTGTACAAACATAATAAGTTCTAGACATCTTGCTTAATCTCAATGCTTAGTAAAATGGGCTTATGCTATATATATATATATATATATATATATATATTCGTATCCTTCTTACTATCCTCCCCCGTCCGCTGGATATCTTTGCTCATGCTTATGCCTTGTTAACGTCTTATGCTGCTGATAGGTTTGTATTTGATGCCATGCATGCAGTTACAGGGGCTTATGCAAAGCCCATTTTTGTTGACAAACTAGGAGCTAGCCTGGTATGTATGCCTTGGAGTTTTTTCTTTAGCTATTGGACTATCTTGCGTGTTCTTGGGTGTAGCTTTATCATCTATGTTGTATAGGAGTCTATTGCAAATGGTGTGCCACTGGAAGATTTTGGACATGGTCATCCAGACCCTAACCTTACGTAAGAAAAGAGCATCTATTGAAGTAGATGTGCTTTAACTTCTTGAAAAGAACTAATATATTTTAGTTATTTTGGTCAAGGTATGCTGAGGATTTGGTGAATATCCTGTATGGAGAGAATGGACCTGACTTTGGTGCTGCAAGCGATGGTATGCTCAAAAACCTTCTGCTGCAACAATTCACCAGTGTTGTCTTTCAATTAATCAGAGAACATATATAATATGCTTGGCTGAAGTTCAAAATTTATTGAATCTTATTTGAAAGGAAAATAATTAGAAAAGAGAATTAAAGTTAGAAGCCATCAAAAGACATTTAGTTAGATGTTCCACTCTTCTTCCTACCTCACTCCACCTCAAAATCTCTGAAATGAAAAGAGACCAGGGAAAAAGGAGGGCAATTCTACATTTAGTCTCAACAAACATTTAGTGGTCATATTCTTTCAATTGCATGCTTATACCATTGCTGAAAGCTTAGTTACAATGATCGCTTCTTTCTTTCACTAGTTTGTTCATGATTCTATATGGAGAATGAAAATGAAAATGTTCTGATCAAAACAAATTAGGAGTTCTAATTTCTAATTTTATTACACATGAGAATAATGATAATGTCTCTGGATATTTCCTTGTATAATTGTTTAGAAATGATTTAGAAGAGTTTTTAGAAGACCAACTATTCCAGTTTTTCTAATTTATCTCTTTAAGACATTTTCTTTAGTATTTCAACTATATCTTATTTGTATTTCTGGCTATAAGTAATACAAAAGGGCCTTGTATAATTAAGTTCAAAACATATTTGCTTGTCATAAGCTAAATCATGATGTTTTGTTTGTAAATATTTTAACTCCAAGAAAGAATTAAAAGCAATGTCCTTTATAATAAGAAAACAGAACAATGTTAAATTTGTGACAGACATGAAAAAAACGTTGTTTTGTTCTGTTTCATAAATTAAATAATAGAGATTGATTCAATTTTTTCTTGAAATCTTATCTTGATTTGTTTGAATATTGAGCCTCCCTTGTGGGGCTTGTGATTCTCTATGCAGAGAAAAATGCCAATCAGAAAGATGTATTCATACACTGGAAAACCTAAATTCGTCTAAGATTTATGTGTGGAGTGTTTCATTTGGAATAGTTCCTTAAGGAAGTTAGTACTATAAGCAGCATTGGTGAGTCCATTGTTCTTGTGGAAGCACATTTGTAATGAGAAAGGGGAAGGAGTTTGTAGTTCAAACCCAGTCAGCATGAAGGTAAAGCAGGCATAGATCCAAATCTGGCATAATTTTGATTAATTGCTGTACATGTTGACAAGAAACAAGGTGGAGGATATTGAGGGACAGGAAGAAACATAATGATGAATTGTCTTGAGCTTCATGTCAGCTTACTTCAATTGTTATGCCCTAATTATCTATTTCCTAGCTGTAAGTTAAGAGTTCTGCATTAACTTCTTTCTGTTTTTCGTATCTTAAATAATTAGAAAGTCTTATCATGTCTATGCCAAGTTGGTGATTATACACTGCAATCATCTCATCCTCGATAGTTCTTTTCTAGATGCTAAATGACAGAGCACAACGCTGTTCTGCCATATGGAACCAAAGTCTGATTTTCACTTCTACACTTGCACAGGAGATGGTGATAGAAACATGATTCTTGGAAGAAGCTTTTTTGTTACTCCATCTGATTCTGTTGCAATTATTGCTGCCAATGCCCAAGATGCTATTCCATATTTCCGGTCCGGGCCTAAGGTATGAAGCAGTTAAACCTTTTATATGCACCTCTGACTTTGGTCTTTACGCATCACAAATTTGACACGTATATCTTTTAGGGTTTGGCTCGATCAATGCCTACTAGCGGTTCTCTAGATCGCGTTGCCCAAAAGCTAAATCTCCCCTTTTTTGAGGTTAGAACTTGTTTACTGTTTCTTTAATTTTTGATGATGTTGCACTCTTCACCTATACTTCTCAAGTTATGATCCTCAGGTGCCAACTGGTTGGAAATTCTTTGGTAATCTAATGGATGCTGGAAAATTGTCAATCTGTGGCGAAGAAAGTTTTGGGACTGGTTCTGACCACATCCGTGAAAAAGATGGTATATGGTATGTTTACATGTTCACCAGTGATTCTTTAAGTAGTTTGTGACTGCCAAATCGGGTAAAACATTGCTTCGTATATGTTCCTTTTTCCTTTCTTCATTTTGATGCTGTGGCATAAAGGCAAATAAGAATGGGAACATTTATCTCCTACATTGATTTTAATATAGTGACAGTATTGTTGATTGTACCCATTTTTTGAACCCTCATCCTGTGAAACTGCTGTTGGTTTACTCTTCCATTTCATTTAAATGATGCCAGTGGATATTGCTGTGTGTCCTAGCGATATGAGAGTTTATTCATCCTTAAGAGATTCTTCTCTTAGCTGTATCACCAAAATGAATTGTTGCTCTTCGCAGTCTCTTCTATGCTACATTGTTAACTTTAGCATAACAGCTATCAACTCTTTGTGGTCTTAATTTTTGAACTTGTAACTGGCAGGGCTGTTTTAGCTTGGCTTTCAATACTTGCATATCGGAACAAGGACAAAATATCAGGGGAGAAATTGGTTTCTGTTGCTGATGTTGTGAAGGAGCATTGGGCGACTTATGGAAGGAACTTCTTTTCGAGATATGACTATGAGGCAAGCACATTTTGTTATGTGATGACTTTTTGTGTCTGTTTAACACCTTTTTGCAGTTATTTTTAGTTTCTCTTCTGGAATGATTTGAGGATTACTGATTGGCTAGATTATTAACCGCCACACTTTGTCATAATTTTCTGACCAGGAATGTGAATCAGAAGGAGCAAATAACATGATCGAGTATCTTCGGGATTTGATTTCTAAAAGCAAGGCTGGTGATAAGTATGGTAAGTTCTCATTTTCAAGTTAAAGTTGTCAAGATCCACAGCATTTTAAGTTGTTTAAGTACTGAAGGTTCTCCTCGCAGGAAGTTATATCCTAGATTTTGCTGATGACTTCGCCTATACTGATCCTGTAAGTTCTGAGATTTCTTAGGAATGAGAATGTCTTAACCATCTTCCTGAAATTTTTAATTAGTTGTTATGTGTTTCTCAGGTCGATGGAAGTGTCGCATCCAAACAGGGGGTTCGCTTTGTTTTCAGTGACGGGTCACGGATCATCTTTCGACTTTCGGTCTGCATTGACTCCTTATGTTAAATCTCTGAGAACAAGAGTAGTACAATCTGAAGTCTAAATAACTGAAACTAAATCATAACGCCGTGATCCATATTTTTGAAACTACTCTGAAAATATCTGTATGATATCTAACTAGTGTTCTATCAAGTTTTCATCTTGAAAAGCAAGTTAAAGGGGCCAAATGGACATGGAGGGACTAGTATCTTATTATGTTTTGCTGTTTTTTGTGACCATTCTCTTCTATTTTATCCAAAAACTGCACTGTGTAGTTTATCAAGTGGAATCAATTGGAGATCTCAATTTTACAGGGTACTGGGTCTGCTGGTGCAACAGTCAGAATATATATCGAACAGTTTGAGCCGGATGTTTCCAAACACGACATGGATGCTCAAATTGCATTGAAACCATTGATAGGTTAGATTATTCATCTACAAGGTCAACTATGAAATATTCCCATTTCCTTGAAAATTTATCTAGATATCTTGTGCAGATCTCGCTCTTTCTGTATCAAAGCTAAAGGACTTCACAGGAAGAGAAAAGCCTACTGTCATCACATAAGAGTATAGATATCCGCAACTACAATTGCATAGCAGAAGTCTTCTTGTGACGATTGTAGTAGGTTGGACACACTTCCTTTGCTCCTGAATTTTACGTGATGCATGGTTCATCCTCATTTGGCTGCATGTAGCTAGTCTTGTGAGGACCAGAATTAAAATCATGTAAATTATGTATAATTATCCGATGAAAATTAGAACATATGATTGGAGTATTTAATCAATTGAAAGCCGCAGCACTAGAATTTTATTTCTTCCTAGAAGTTTTGTTAAAGTTGTAATAAGTGAGATACCTGCTCTAGATATTTTATTCCAGAATATATGACCGTTCCCATGCCTCGTACTGGCTGTTGGTGATGGCATCTTTGTGAGATGACTCGAGTTCCTTCTAATTTCATTAGTCTATCTTAGATGTTTCCTGTGAGATTGGTGGGCCTCTGTCTTTCTGATCTTCATCTTCCTAGTTTATAATATACTAAACTCTGTTCCCTGGTGTTATTGTGCATTTTTTAAGATCATGCTTTGAAAGGTTAATAATCCTATATCTATAAGCACTTTCCATAAACGTGAGGTGCTTGATGAATATGTATATTTTCATAAAGAAATGAGGTGCTTGATGAAGTTCCGTAGGATGTATTGATTATATGTTGTACTACGGAGCTAGTTCACTCTTGAAGTCACTCAAAATGGTACAAAACTGTAGCTTTTCTGGGGGTGCATAAGTGGTCTAACTTGTCCTCCAAACAGCAAGATAGACCAGCTTTCTGGAAAAGGACCGACCAAACGTGAAGAAGTTATGAACCAAGGGAGGATCAAAATTTGTAAGCAAAAGTGGAGTCGAGGAGAGTTTTTCTTGATTGAAATCTTGGCTCCATGTAGTGTACGAGATTCCATAGCTAATTTTTGCTCCGACTAGTTCCAGAAAGGAGGCAATAGGGAAAAATGTCGATGTCATTGTTCATATTGAGGATTGATGGGGAATCTTGTGACTGGATTTACCTTTAATAGATCATTGTACCCTTGTCAGTGAAGGTTGGAAAGTTATCCAAAAAAAGTGTGCTTTAGGTTGTCATGTAGTAACAGGGGGTATTTAATTTCTGGAAAAATTTACAGCTTATAATGTGTGTTTGGCAAATGGGTTCATTCAGACCAACTTGTAAGTGTGATGAATTCATTATATGACTTCACCATAGAGAACATTGCCCTTAATTTGGTTGAATCAGAAAACATGTGTAATTGGATGTAGTCATTGGCTTCAAGTCTAGGATTTAATCTGTTTTTTTTTTGTACAAACTAATAATGTAACAAGATTTTAACCAATTGGTTAGAGATAGAGGCGAACCTACATGGATGGGAAGGACCGTTCCAGTTGCTGTATTTCTCGAATTTTTCTTTTCGTTCTTAGCTGGTTAAAGAGGCTTAAAAGTGCGTAGGTATCAAGTTTTGAATTACGTCAAATGTGCACGCAATGCACTTTATCAAGTAATTCATATTTATCCTTTAGTATATAGATTCTAAGTGTGTTCAATAAAACTTTCCGACAAAGCCGTGTCACGTTTGCATGCATCCTCCCCTGGTGGTGTCACGATGGTTTTTAAATCCTGGATTTGCCTCGAGATGTCATTATATGATGTCGCATAGTAGTGAAATATTGTCCCATCAACTCCACGATGTTCCATCTCAGCCTAATGCCTCCAACTAGTTCATGCTGGTTGCTAGTCTCTTTGGACTTTCTGGGCTTAAATCCAGCACTAATTGTAATGGGAAAGGGTCAATTCAACTGTTCTCTCTTGTGTATATTGTAGTTCCCACTATCATATTCTCTTCCAACGTTAAGGGTCCCTACCATCATCAAACATCATTTTACAACTTGAGCTAACTACCCCCTCTTGCAAATGTTTCAGCATTTTTGTCTTTGAAGAAAAAAACTACTGCCAATCCAACATTTCTAAGTGATATCATGGCGTAGCATGCACTCAACACATTAACTAGTTCATGAGACTTGTGTCTCCTTGGATCTCTCCTGTTCCTGACCCCTAATGTCTTATGTTTTCTAGTAAGGACCAAGCTTTTAGATGATGTCATTTTTAATAAGGGCTGTTCAATACTATCAGTGGCCTGAAATAGAACTTCAATGGGAGACGATCATTTTGTTTTTTAAAGATTTTTTTTATAAAAGGGAACAAGTGATAATTGAAGTCTGAAACTCACAAAAACTTGATAATTTAGGTATATTTTTTTACCAGTATTTCTTTTTTAAGAGACACTTATGACCCTATTATTCTAAAAAAAATGAGGCCTCTCAAATTTAGGCCCTAAGGCACTTGCCTTTTTTATTTGTCTATAGAGCCAACCCTGTTTTTAACCAATTGAGGAAAATATATATGCTTTAGTACTTATGGATTATATTTTAATGGAGAGGACTGTGTGAAGTATTTGATGTCATCTCAAAAATACAATCAAAGGTTGTTAATAAGCTTAAAATGATGGGATCTTTTAACCAACAATAAAAGCTATTTGATTGTCATAAAGCTTCAGTGTGTTTTTGAAGATAATGGAAACGACTGTATACTATTTGATGCCATCTCATAATTAAGCAAACTTGCCCCTAGCCAACCCCACCTATATTGTTTCTCTTGATTTTAAGAAAATAATTTACGATTGGCTTTAACGATGACGGTGACTGTTGAGGTCGTTTGTGTTGTAGTGACTGGCGGTTGGTAATAGTGATGGTGGAGTTGATTGACGTTAGTGATTGATGATATTAATATTGGTGGATGAAGATCACGTGTGGTGATTGGCGATATGGCGTTGGTGGTAGTCGGCGACTGTACTAATGGTGGAGATGATTGATAGTAAGGATTGACTGCAGTAATGATAGTGATTGATACTAGTGGTGACGGCGACGGTGGTGACAGTGAGTCATATCATACTATACTAATAGTGGTAAGACTCTAATTAAGTTAAATTACCAAAATGACGATTAAATACTGAACATCGATTTTACCCTTCAGTTAAACATTACTATTAATAATTTTATACAAAAAATAATATTAACTTCTATTAAATGATAAATATCTAGAAAAGAAAATTAAATATCCTCAGTTAAATGAATTCATTGAGATTGAAGCTAAAAGTTCATTTACAAAAGGGAAAAATGGCTTGATTTGGTTTGACTTGATTTTGATATTGAAAAAAAAATTTGATCATAATTTATAAATATTGTGAAGATAGCTCCAATATAAATCAACCTAACATTAGATGTATACAACTTTTAAAAATATTAATTGTAATGTAATTTATAAATATTTTTTTAAAATCATAGCTTTTATCTTTTGACATTTTAAGTTAATCTTAGATTTAGAATTTTGAATGGTCCAATAAGTTTATAGCTCATGAATATTAAGTAACTCAAATTAAATGCAAACAAAATCAAAATCAATAATAATGGTAACAAAAAAAATTCAATTCAACATTAGTAATGACAATATTGTTGGATATCTATTTTTTAGTTTTGCATTGATTTAGACAATTAAAATACATAATCTAATTTTATTTTTTTTCTTTAATATTCAATCATGTAATTATTGTACTTATTAGACTTATTTTAGCATGACTTAATACTTAAATTATGATCATTTTCACTATGACTTATTAATTTGCAATATTTATTTTATGCGATTTCATTATCTTTTTGAATATATTAGTGTCATCACCCATCTCGCATGTTGTGTTATTTTCTTAAGAAACACCTTAAATAGTTGTATCTTGTTAGGACTAAAGAAATATTTGAAGCACGAGTATTATTAAGTTGGTTTGATTTATAGATTTAAAAATCCTATACAAATTATTTGGTTTGATATTTGAAAAACTTGAACCACCTGATTCATTTACATCCTTGATTGGCATGATGATGGCAGTTGGTAGTGTTGGTGGTGAAGTTGGTTGGTGTAAGTAGTTGACAGTATTGATGGTGGCTGAAGATCATGTATGGTGATCGACGATGATATTGACGATCGTTGACGGCGATGCTAATTGTGATGATGAAAATGGTTGATGGTATGTAGCGATTGATCTCAGTGATGGTAATAACTGATAATGGTGGTGGTGAAATCCTTGCACAACTGAAAGTTTTCTAGCCTTTTTTGTTGATTTACTCGATTTTTGTTTAGATGTGAATAATATACTGAACATTTCTATCAAAAAAATTCTCTATTGTATAATTTTTTCAAAAGTAATCTTAATAAAGAATATCACCATGCAACTTATTTATGTTTTCTTTACATTTCAAAGTTTTAGCATTATATTTGTGTTTATTCTAATTTGAATTGATTCTACTGGAGGATTTTTAAATCATTGTAATATTTATCGCTGTGGTGTTAAGTGGTCCGAAGTGATCATTTGAGATCATAAATTTTTTTCGAATTGATCTTATGTTAAAGGTTTAGTCTCAAAAAATAAAGTTATGAAATAACAGAATGCATCATATAAAAGTGAATTTAGAATTTCTAGAACCCGAGTGCATTAGAGGGTGTTCTGAAAGATAATGCAGACAGGAATCAGCAGCTGCAGCAAAGGCTGGCATGGAGACGACCAAAGCCAATGTTCAAGAAAAGGTTTTCTTCCCATTTTCCAGCTTCTTCTTTTATGTATAGATGGAGCTAGGGGTGACAAAATGGGTAAAATTTATGGTATTATTTAATTCAATTCATTTTAAATGAGTTGGTTATCTACTTATTTAAAGTTGTATTAAATATGAATTAATTTATATTATCCATCATAAAATAAGGATAACTCAGGAGTATCCATCTATTCCACTCCCCTTAAAGTATGTAAGGGTGTGGAAATCTCTAAAGAGTACACTTATTAAGGATATGTTTGGTATAAGTTCAATTATATATGTAAATTGTTATGTTAAGATCATTACAATTTGTACCTAAACTGTGATGATCAGTCGGTAATAGCGTAATACGGGACACTTTTATTTTTAGTACTCCACAAAGTGTTTAATATAACCACAAATTAGGGTTGTTGAGAAGTTGAATTAAAGATTGCGAACAAATTGAGACAGAGCTGGGACAGAAGCAAAGGGATTCATGTGAATCATCTTCGACGAAAAGTATATTTTTGTGCAAATGAGTTAAACATATTCTTTTTTATTTTATATATTATGTAATAACGGTTAGATCTCCTTGACAAAAAAGGAAATATTTTAGTTTGCATAATAGCTAAGGAGTTCAAAATTTAGGTTAGGTCGCAAATTTTAAATTTAGATGACATTTTAGCTAGTATAATATGGAATGTTTCGTCATATTTGATGAGTTCGCAATAGCCTTCACAAGAGGACAAAAAGTTGAATAATTTGATCTTGAAATAAGTCATTACTCCCACTAATTTATTTGTTCATTTTGTCAAATATCTAAATCATATTTTTTGAATCCCATATATGAGTTCGAATGATTCGCTAGCAAATTAAAGAGGACAAACTTTTGGAACCATTGCCCATGTAGCCAACTCAACCCTAGTAATCCCAAAAAAAAATCCAAGACTAAAATAAGATAAGATTGTCTTTGTTCCCCATTTAAATAAAATCAAAGGTCCTCAGCAGACCCACCAATGAATTATAATGTGGAACATACAAGGGTAGATAAAAAAAAACAAGCAATCTTTTAGTGGATAAAGAGAGGAAATTGTATTTGTCTACAAATACATATATGTATATTATTAGTTGATGAGTTTGAAGTTATATATGAGAGGTATAGTTGTAACATTAGAGATCCAACCTTGCAGGGTCTGTCAGTTTCATGGGATTTTGTTCTTGTAGAAAACTAATTTGCCCCACCATTTTTTTGTCTTGATGACATTGTGACCATTCCACCATCATGTTAGTTGCCTCATTTGATGGAACTTTGTACCTCTCCTTCCTTTACCTAAGTTTTGTATGTTGCTCTTTTTTCAGAATCATATCGTGATAATGGAACTAGATGTATTTAATTTGCCCATGTCAACAGAGGAGCAATTTTTTATAAAAAGATAATGGTCAAAAATACATCGTATCATTTTTTTTCAAGTTTTCTATTTGAACTATCATATGTTTACATTTTTCTATCTGAATTGTATATCAAAACACATCTCAAAATTAATGGGTCAGCTGCCACATGGACAAAATTTTATGATAAATTAAGTTATCACGCACCTTTTGCGATTTTATTCAAATAATTGGTCTAGTCAGCTCCGAAGAATGTTTTGATAAATAATTGGAGATAGTTCGTGTAGAAAATACAAACAATTGATAATTAAGATATACAACTCTAAAAAATAATAATGCTTCATATGTGTGTTTGATCCTTATCTCTTTTTATGTATGGTGGAAGTTGCTACTTCCTCTACATCATTTTATTGGAGATGTTTCAGACTACACTACTAATTTTTGGTCGAATTTGAATATAGAATCATTTAAAAAAAATAAAATTTACATTTTAAAAACTACATAAAAAATAATATAAATCATAAAAATTATCATATGAAACACAAATAATACGTACAGATATATACGTGGATGATTAAAATAGGAATTTTCCATGACCATCCAGTAATACTAATCGGAGTTAAACTACGTACTAAAAAGGATTTGGTTAAAATAGGTGTGAACTCTTGGGTATGCACTGGTAATTTTACTTATGTCGATGTGGTGGATAGGAAGAAGCAAGAAGGAGAAAATCACAACTCAGGCAGTTTCAAGCTATTGTCAAAGTTAGTTTTTGTAATAGGAGTATTTACTGAGTTGTAATAACTTCTATTCAGTCTTGATGAGATTTTAATGATTATGATTCTTGTAACAGTTTAAGTGAACTATGAGTTGATGTACTTTAGTGAGTTCCTTAGATTGCTGAGTTGTAATCTGACACGTTGCTCTTGTGAAGATTGGTGATTGAAATCCTACGTAGTATATGTTGTGATTTTTTACTCTCCCTTGAACAAGGAGTTTTCCATGATAAATTTATGTCGTGTTAAGTTTACTGTTTACTGTTTTGAACCAGTTCCTAATATGTGTCGTGGGATAAAGTAGTTCTTTCAATAGGAATTGTGAAACTTTTGACTATATAATCTTGATTTTATTCCAAAATTATCAGTTCATGGATGGCTTTGTGAGTGGTTAATTTATGTTTTATTAAAGTTGACGTGCTTAATGGATGATTAACATTTAACTGAAAAAAAAGACCAAAAGATTTAATGATTTGTCCTGATCTACTAATGATACTCTTTGAATTCGTGTGAATTATTTGATTTGATCCTTATGAATTATACTAAATGCATTTCTAAAAGAGAAAAAAAGCATCTAATTATTTATCACTATAAATTGCTAAGTGTTTTGTCTACTTCCTCCAGGAAAATGTACTGATGATATATGATGTGTTAAATTGAGGAAACAATGCACATGTTGAACTTCTTTTACTTTTAAGTAGAGGGACATAGCCATCATCTTTGCTTTTGCTTGTTAATTAGAGCTGTATGATTGATTGATTTAATTATTTGGTTGATTGTATGCTTAATTAGTACGTTTGAAATCTCAGATTGTATGCTTAACTAGCTAGTAAGATTGAAGTCTCATTAAGTAGATTTTGAAAAACTAGTATTTGTTTAAGGATCACTACTCACTAGTCATTTGTTTATGATTTCGAGTCCATTTTGGTCTAACCTCTGTTAAGTTCTTCAATTAATTGAGAATGTATGTGCCGTGGTCATCCTCATATTCATGATTTAACATTTGGGATTCAGTTATAGGTCCAACATAAGCGAATTCAGTCAAGTTTGAAGTTTATGATTTCATTGAACCCACTGGTTATTTGAGTTACTGGGTTAGAAATATAATATTTTTACGTATTTATTAGAATTCTTATGGTTAATGGGTATTGAACCCGTAACTCTAACGGTAGTGCATCCACTTTTAATGTCCAAAATATATGATATTATTATATTGAACTTCCGTATTATATTATTATTGCCTACAGTTCAAATGTCCAGTTCTGATTGTTACGAAGATATTTACATGAGTTGTTTGATAACTTTTAAGTTGTAATGTGTTAATTGCCCCTCAAAAGGATTTGGTTCAGATTCTTGATCTGCCTGGCGGGCACTTGATTAGAACAGGAGAAGCTTTTGCCTGGAAAAGAAAGAACAAACAGGAGAAGGTAAGTATAATTTTGACACAATTGGGCATGTCAATTGGCCAACCATAAGTATATGTACCAACAAAACAAGGACAATACATGAAATTAAAGTAGATGAATGTTGTTGTGGATAAAGGAATGATTAAAAAGAAGAAGCTAAGGAACATATATTATTTTATTATATATGTCCATGACACTTTCTATTTTAGTTATTTGTAAACAATATTCTACTATTTCAGGCTGTTGGTTTTACTAATTTTCAGCTACCCCCCCCCCCCCCACATATCTATCTATTCCCTTCATTTACTTTTACTACCCTATATTTGAGTAAAAAAAACTTATCTAACTCTTGGTATTTTTTTTATATCTTCCATGTTATATGTGTATTCTTTTCGAAAATTCAATTCTTGTCACTAATTGATAATTTCTATAGGATGGGAGTGGATAAACACCATATCAAGTCACTATATGATATATAGCACGACTTATCTTTTAATATACATCTCATTTTATTTCATGTATTTTTTTTTTCTATTACAAAAATATAACTTCCACGGTAATGTTTCACTATTGCAGCTTAATCCTCTCCTTTTGCAATATTCTCTTCAAAAATATATATATATATAGTTTAAATATGAGATCTCTAGTATTATTGAATTTTACGCAACACAAATATACATTATATGAGCCTTAGTACGTAAGGGCATCAAATATCGGAGAAAAAAAGGAAATATAAATTTCTAACTTTTGAATTTCGTGTATAAACATTTTGAAATATAATTCAAGTATTTTCCTCACCCTCAATTACCCTAAAAATATATCTTTCTTTCTTTCTTTCTTTATTTATTTATATTACAGAGTCATTTATATATAATAAAAATCATGTAATTTATGATCAAATAAATTTAATATTATTTGTTGAACCAATATTATTGCTACGATATTTATAGAATTTATTGTAACTTTTTATTTTATTTTTTATTTTTTTCCTTTTTTTATCGGTAATTTAATTTGAAGTTGTAGCTTGAGAGTATTTCTTTAGCAGTTTTCTTAAATATGCAATCTCAAGATGATATCATAACCTAATTTATAATTTTTTCTTCTATTACGCTACTTATTAGGATATTTATCAAATAGAATATTAATTATTTTAAAATATATTTAATCTTTTTTATAACCATGCAAAGCACAAACAAATATACTAATTATCTCTTAAAACAAAGCTTCTCAGAAGTATTTTTATTTACTGTTGTTATAACCCGTATTTTGCACATTAGGACATTTCGGGATAACGGTAATAAGTCAAGGGCAAGGCTATGGTTGATCTTGTTGGATACAAAATTCTTATGACTAAATTGGAATTTCAACTTGGAAATATTAGAAAAAGTAAGGGGCAAAAATTGGAATTTCTCATGGAGGATGTTATATCCCGTATTTTATACGGTTGGATGTTTTAAGGTAGCCGTGGTAAAGTTAAGGGAATGAACATCTTCCAAAATTTATTTAATATACAAGTTGGATATGAATATCATTTATGATCATTAATAGTGTGGAAATATTGGAAAAGGCAAAGGGCAAAAAGGAAAGTTCGCAAAGTGGCCTATGGTAATATTGTGGAAGGCTAGGGGTAAAATGGGAATTTCACAAACTCTTCAAGAAGACTCATGTGGCCCCACATGCCACATGGCAGCCCATGATTGGAGAAAAGGGGTGTGTTGGACCAATGAAACCTTGACATGTGTCACCACTTAGATCTTGACATTTGTCACCACTTAGGGCTTGACACGTGTCACCACTTAGGGGATGACATGTGTCACCCCTAAAGTTGTATATATATATATATATGAGTCTTATGACTCATTAATTTCCACACTCATCTAGAGATTTCAATACAAGAAAAACGAAATGACAAGAGAAAGAAAGAAGAGAAGAGAAGAGAAACTTAGGCTAGAAAGAAGAAAGAGCTACGGTTTTGGGAGGAAAAACAAAGGTAGGTTTTCCGATTCCATGCCGAGAATTAATTATATGAGCTATAACATGATGTTATGACGATGTTCGTAATGAAATTTTAGGGTTTGAGTCATCCCAAAACGTTACCAAACAGCCCATAAGTTTCAGCTGCGCTAAAGGAAATTTCGAGGCAAGTTTTGGCGAGTTTTGGTGAATTTCGGGAAAGGTAAAGTTTTCTGTTTTGAACTGGACTTTATGATTATGTTATGAAGTATATTACACGTCTTAAAATATGCTGGAAGTGGAAAAAAATATATAAGGATGTTTGACGTTGGAAACAAACTAAATGGAAGTCGTAGTAGTTAAATCGAAGTCGCGTAGTGTGTTGTTGTTGTGGTGCTGCAGTTTGGTGGTGGTTTAATTGCGTGTTGCAGGGATGTAAAGTACTCAAAAATGGATGTGGGTTCTGCTGGTTGCAGCCACATAACCCTCCGTTTGGTATGACTACATATTTTATGAAATAAAGGTTAAAAACTCTATTTTGGTACCGTAGTTTGGAATGAGTTGTATAGAGCTTGTTTTGTGTAAAGTTGAAGTGATTTACTTGTATACATGCTGCTGTCTGTTGTTGTTGGTATGGTTGTTGACATGGTGGCCGAGTTGAAAACTTGGGGATGTTCAAGTTACAGGGGAGATGCTGCCCGATTTTCGGTAGATTCGGAGCTAGTAATAAACTAGTCGAGAGACATAGATAAGGAAAGGATTCCTATAGTTACTTGGGTGTAGAGTTGGAAATTGGAAAGTGAAAGTTTATTAACCTTAGTATTAATTTCATGTTAAATAGGTTCAAGAGACGACGAGGCGAGCATAGTTAATAGTAATTCGTAAGAGGTACGTAAAGCGAACCATTCTTTCTTTTGGCATGTCTTTGTCATAAGTACGTAAAGCTTATACTTTCTCTTCTTTTGACATGTATTTGTTATAAGTATGTGAAACCTTTCTTTCTTTTGGCATGTTTTTGACATAAGTATGTAAAGCATATTCTTTCGATTTTCATGTTTTGACATATGTATGTAAATCTAATCTTTGTTTTGGTATGGTATTTATGAAACAAAAATATGACTTTTATATAATTTCAAAGAGGTTCCTATTCCTAGAGCCATTAGGATGGCCAATTCCTTGATTTCCAAAAGGTATTTTATTATACTTTGATACGTCTATATGATTCCAGAAGATTTATTCTGATATAATCCAGGGTAACTTTCGAAAGGTACTTGACATGAGTCTCGTCTCGATTTTTAAATGATAGCTAATTCTGATTATTCCATTGAGTCTTAAATATGATTTAAATTGCATATAGTTTCTCACTACTCCACTCGTGGATGCCTCAATGCTTCCTTCACTGAGCCTGGGCCAGGATATGTTATCGTGCATACTTTTTTGCATTGTTCGCCGTGTCCCGACGTGAGGGGGCAGGTATGACATGTACATGGGGTGGTGTATATTATGCCATGGAGTTATGCTGTGCCATGCACACATATGCTTATGATATGATATGATGTGATATGATATAATTTGATATGGCCATCTGATATAATATGATATGATTTGTTATGGAGATATTCCCTATTCTGGTGTTATGCTGTGCTGTGGCGCCAATGACAGGAGGGCGACCATATTTGTTCATCGAGTCCCATAATGGGGCCGGATATGGCATATGTTTTTCTGCATACATTATCTGAGGTTTTGATCAGCATTTGATATTACAACCCATTATATGTGGTTTGATAAGCATTTGATATTTTTGGATATTTTGCTCATTTTTGCACTTTCTGCTCTGGAAATAACTTTACTTATTACAGTACATTTTCCGTAATGACCCCCTTTCTTGGGGGGCTGCGTTACATGCCCGCAGGTACAGACGATTGGTTTGCTGATCCGCTTGCTTAGGACATCCACCATGTTGGTCGACAATGCTTCTTTGTCCGGAGCCCTATTTTGGTACTGACACTTTCTGTTGTATATATATATACGTTGTTTAGGGGTACGACGGGGCCTGTCCCGTCATATGACTAGGATATCATTCCGTAGAGGTCTATAGACGTGAGATGTGGGTTTTGTATATATGTTTTGGGTTTTTTTGTGTTTCGTGATGGCCTATCAGCCCTCGTGCATTATATCTGTTTAGAGATCCCTTCTAATCATTACCTATGTTTATTCGATTAATGTACTAAGTGGGGCTAAGGGTACGTATGGGTGCCCAACTCAGGCACCAGTCATGGCCTACGGAGTTGGGTCGTGACAGAAGTGGTATTAGAGCGGTCCTTCCTCAGAATGTCTACAGACCGTGTCTAGTAGAGTCTTGTTTATCGGTGTGTTGCGCGCCACATCTATAAACAGGAGGCTACAGGGCATTTAGGATGTTACCTTTCTTTCATATCTAAGATCGTGCGATAGAGCCCATCCATAGGACATGAAATTCCTTTTTCTAACATTTGACATCAGCTAAGGAACGATATCGATAGAGGAATGCGATGGATGATATTGGGATCTACATAGTATATGGGTAAGTAAAGGTATGAAAGCGATATGATGAGTTAGGTGTTGAGCATGAAATGTAAAGTTGAAAATTTAAAGAAAAGTAGATAGGAAAGTGCAATAAATGCAGTTTGAGGTAGACACATGAGGTAAGTCCATTATTTTTATACGGTTATTGATATTGAAAGCTCTGTGTGACTGTGATATAAGGTAATATAAAAAAATGTATATGTTGGCCCTGTGAGGCATTGCTGCTATCTTCTGCGTGCAGGTTTTGAGATAGTACAAAATACAGAGGAAATTATTCCCAATTATTTTTTTGAGAATGGAACAAAAGCAAGGAAGAGACTGAGACATACGTTTAGAAGATGTCTTGGAAGTTAATACCGATAGGGTAAAATTTATAACGTTAGACTAAAACTGAAAGAGGTTCCCTCTATGTTTTCGGTAAAGAGAGTACCATTTTTACTTGGAGAGTCATAATTCGAAAGAGTCCAGTGATTGAGTTTCATTCTTGCTGGAAAGTACAAAACCCTCAGCTGTTATTTGAGGACTAGAAAAAAAATTGTTCAAGACTCAAGACCATGTGAGTCAAGTACTAGGAAGTAATCTGATGCTTAGTGGATATTAGTTCCTCTCTGGTGGAGGTTGGGAAAATGTTGTATGGGGACATCTTATCAGTTCCTAGTCGACTAATTGGAGGTGTAACCTGTGAATGGAAAAACATAAATTTGTAGGCGATTCAAGGTCACGTGTTTCATGTGGTGGAAAAATGCTGGGGTGATTCATTAGGGCCTGTGATACGGAGGGATGATTTAGACAAAGGTTGAATACGTTTGCCTCACCAACTAGAATTAACCTGCAGAAAGAATTGTGAGGAAGGTGAAGAAGTGTTATACGAGTAGGGTATACTGTGAATATACAAGAATCGTTATCGAAATAAGTAAAGCTTAGTAAGGAAGCAACTACAAGATATGGTCGTGAGTAAGATTAGGAGTTAGTATCGGGTACACGATAAGGATGGAAGCTCATGAGGCATAAAAGGGTATTATGTATATGTACCTCCATATTGGAAAATAGTGGGATACCTAGAGGAGAAAGAACAAAAATTACAAAACAATCGAGGCATTATGAAATTATTAAAGGAACAAGTAGTATCCATTGGGAAAAACTGTGATAACAAAATGTGAAACATGTGTCATCAGAGTATAAGTGCCCCGAAAGGAGAATCGGACACGGCCATAAGCACTAGTGACGTACTGATTGGGATGAATTGAATGTAGCTTCGACTAAACTACTACATTAGTTATATGACTCAAGTACCAGTACTTGGACTAGATTGTGTACTATTCATCGAGAATACTAAGCAACCCATGGTTGTACTAAGGTTTCTTATAGAGGCAACCTAAAGTATAGATGTTCTAATAGAAGGTGTAGACATGGTGCGATATGTTAAATATGTTAAAACAGAATCATTTGCGCATGAATAGTTGAAAATGAACAAAGGATGACATGGGTACACCCTAAAGGGGGAAGTGGACAGGAGAAATACAAGCGTAATAGAAAATCACTGATGCTATCATATGTATATGGGAACGCTTACACTCCAAACGAGATCCTATAACAGATGGATGGATCTCAAGGCTAATAATAAATAGATATAAGCTGCGGTATCTGAGACCGTGTGAAGAATCATTGGTAGAGACCTTGATGGATGGTGCGATCACTACCCTCGGGAATCTGGTAGTCCAGGATGAAAGATAGTCACGCACGAAAGCAAAAAGTAAAGATTGAGGATCAAAAAGGGTAAAACAGTAATTGTAAATGATGGATGTGTTACGAAAGTGTCTCAGAATCTGTAAGATCTCGACTCGCTCCCAATAATGTAATAAAGGTAAAACGAGGAAATGGACGCGATTATATCAACATTAACGTACCCAATTCCATCAAAGTTATGAGGTTAAGCGTGCTCAGGTGGGAGCAATTTTAGGATGGGTGACCCCTGAGAAGTATGCAAGAATTCTATATATTCAGACGTAAGACACAAATGAGAGGCTAGAGTAACTTAAGGGAAAACTAGAGTTTATGGAATGGCTATAAACCGTAAGAGGTCGCGTAAGACGATGTAGACTAAGCTGGTGAAGAGACAGAAAGTACATCACAGCTCTAGAACAACGATATGCTTGAACAATGTTTGGAGCTATTTTGTAGTCTAGTTGATAGTAAATATATACTTATATATATATATATATGAATGTGTAGGATGTCCCACGTACGATTATATCGGTGGACATGTGAGTTTCGACAACTGGTGTCACATTAAGGAAGTCATTAATCACGCTAGGGTACCAAAGATCGAGTGACAATAAGAATAAAAGGTACAACTGTTGCAACGTACTCTACTATTATTTGACTGTAGGTTAAATTGGAGATTTTAGTAGAGCGATATTTGGGAAATAAAGAGGGTAAGTAGATAGAAAACAAAGAGATCAAACTATTAGAAGGAGGTGAAAAGTAAGGAAACCTCAGTAAGTGAAACTCACGAGAGAAATCACCGGCAAGGCGCGAGACCATATTATATTAGGCCAAAGAGGGATCACAATATTCTCAAGTACCAAAAAAGGAAACCCATAACAGGGAATGAGGACTCGTGTAAGACCTAGTAGTTCGAGTATATTTTCAATTCTCAGGAGAACCAGTGATGGAATGGGCAGTTAATACAGCATCACCGAGAGGGAAGTTTATTTCCTACCTTAAGGCGAGAAAAATGATCATAAAAGGTTATGTTTATCACCTGGTTCGCATACAGTATTTGGAAGCGGAAGCGCCAACCCTTCAGTCAGTTCCCATAGTTAATGAATTCTCATATATATACCCAGACGAGCTTCCAGGCCTTCCTCCCAAACTGGAGATAGACTTTACCATAGATGTGCTGCTAGATACCCATATGATATATATTCCTCCATACAGAATGGCATCTGCAGAATTAAAAGAGCTGAAGGAGCAGTTAAAAGACTTACTGGAAAAAGGCTTCATCAGACCGAGTACTTCACCTTGGGGAGCCCTGGTATTATTTGTGTAAAAGAAAGATGGGTCGCAGCAGATGTGTATTGGTTACAGGCAGCTGAATAAGGTAACCATTAAGAATAAACACCCCCTTCCCAGGATTGATGATTTATTTGATCAGTTGGAGGGTGCTAAGTGGTTTTCAAAAATAGACTTGCGATCGGGTTATCATCAAGTGCGGTTAAGAGAATCAGATAAACCAAAGACAACATTCTGGACCCAATCTGGCCATTATGAGTTCAGAGTGATGTCTTTTGGCTTGACAAATGCTCCAGCGGTATTCATGGACCTGATAAATTGGGTATTTAGACCATTCTTGGATATGTTTATGATTATATTTATTGATGATATTCTGATTTATTCTCGATCAAAAGCAGAGCATGCAAATCATCTGAGAACGGTACTTGTAGTACTCTGACACCAGAATTTATATGCTAAATTTACCAAATGTGAATTTTGGTTGACTTCTATGGCACTTCTGGGATATATTGTTGGGGATGATGGTATTCAGGTAGATACACTAAAGATCGAGGCCGTAAAGAACTGGTCTAGGCCGACGACACCTACAGAGGTACTCAACTTCTTGGGGTTAACAAGTTATTATAGGATATTTGTAGAGAAATTTGCTTCAATTTCAGCACTACTGTCAAGATTAACTCAAAAGGGAGTCAAATTCCAGTGGACTCGTGCCTGTCAACGAACCTTTCAGTTATTGAAAGAGAAGTTGACTACAGCTCCAGTTCTAACTCTTCCAGATGGACCAGATAGGTATGTTATTTATTGTGATGCTTCGGGTGTGGGAATAGGTTGTGTCTTGATGCAGCACAGCCAAGTTATAGCGTACGCTTCCCGGCAGCTTAAAAAAATATGAAAGAAGGGATAGGTAATGGGCATACTTAAAAGGACAACAATAAGAGGAACCCTCCTGAAGTATAAAGACACCGTATGAGGTTAGTTCAACATTCGAGGACGAATGTTCAAAAGGGGGGAAGAATGTTATAATCCGTATTTTGCACATTAGGACATTTCGGGATAACGGTAATAAGTCAAGGGCAAGGCTATGGTTGATCTTGTTGGATACAAAATTCTTAAATATTAGAAAAAGTAAGGGGCAAAAATTGGAATTTCTCATGGAGGATGTTATATCCCGTATTTTATACGGTTGGATGTTTTAAGGTAGCCGTGGTAAAGTTAAGGGAATGAACATCTTCCAAAATTTATTTAATATACAAGTTGGATATGAATATCATTTATGATCATTAATAGTGTGGAAATATTGGAAAAGGCAAAGGGCAAAAAGGAAAGTTCGCAAAGTGGCCTATGGTAATATTGTGGAAGGCTAGGGGTAAAATGGGAATTTCACAAACTCTTCAAGAAGACTCATGTGGCCCCACATGCCACATGGCAGCCCATGATTGGAGAAAAGGGGTGTGTTGGACCAATGAAACCTTGACATGTGTCACCACTTAGATCTTGACATTTGTCACCACTTAGGGCTTGACACGTGTCACCACTTAGGGGATGACATGTGTCACCCCTAAAGTTGTATATATATATATATATGAGTCTTATGACTCATTAATTTCCACACTCATCTAGAGATTTCAATACAAGAAAAACGAAATGACAAGAGAAAGAAAGAAGAGAAGAGAAGAGAAACTTAGGCTAGAAAGAAGAAAGAGCTACGGTTTTGGGAGGAAAAACAAAGGTAGGTTTTCCGATTCCATGCCGAGAATTAATTATATGAGCTATAACATGATGTTATGACGATGTTCGTAATGAAATTTTAGGGTTTGAGTCATCCCAAAACGTTACCAAACAGCCCATAAGTTTCAGCTGCGCTAAAGGAAATTTCGAGGCAAGTTTTGGCGAGTTTTGGTGAATTTCGGGAAAGGTAAAGTTTTCTGTTTTGAACTGGACTTTATGATGATGTTATGAAGTATATTACACGTCTTAAAATATGCTGGAAGTGGAAAAAATATATAAGGATGTTTGACGTTGGAAACAAACTAAATGGAAGTCGTAGTAGTTAAATCGAAGTCGCGTAGTGTGTTGTTGTTGTGGTGCTGCAGTTTGGTGGTGGTTTAATTGCGTGTTGCAGGGCTGTAAAGTACTCAAAAATGGATGTGGGTTCTGCTGGTTGCAGCCACATAACCCTCCGTTTGGTATGACTACATATTTTATGAAATAAAGATTAAAAACTCTATTTTGGTACCGTAGTTTGGAATGAGTTGTATAGAGCTTGTATTGTGTAAAGTTGAAGTGATTTACTTGTATACATGCTGCTGTATGTTGTTGTTGGTATGGTTTTTGACATGGTGGCCGAGTTGAAAACTTGGGGATGTTCAAGTTATAGGGGAGATGCTGCCCGATTTTTGGTAGATTCGGAGCTAGTAATAAACTAGTCGAGAGACATAGATAAGGAAATGATTCCTATGGTTACTTGGGTGTTGAGTTGGAAATTGGAAAGTGAAAGTTTATTAACCTTAGTATTAATTTCATGTTAAATAGGTTCAAGAGACGACGAGGCGAGCATAGGTAAGAGTAATTCGTAAGAGGTACGTAAAGCGAACCATTCTTTCTTTTGGCATGTCTTTGTCATAAGTACGTAAAGCTTATACTTTCTCTTCTTTTGGCATGTATTTGTTATAAGTATGTAAAACCTTTCTTTCTTTTGGCATGTTTTTGACATAAGTATGTAAAACATATTTTTTCGATTTTCATGTTTTGACATATGTATGTAAAGCTAATCTTTGTTTTGGTATGGTATTTATGAAACAAAAATATGACTTTTATATAATTTCAAAGAGGTTCCTATTCCTAGAGCCATTAGGATGGCCAATTCCTTGACTTCCAAAAGGTATTTTATTATACTTCGATACGTCTATATGATTCCAGAAGATTTATTCTGATATAATCCAGGGTAACTTTCGAAAGGTACTTGACATGAGTATCGTCTCGATTTTTAATGATAGCTCATTCTGATTATTCCATTGAGTCTTAAATATGATTTAAATTGCATATAGTTTCTCACTACTCCACTCGTGGATGCCTCAATGCTTCCTTCACTGAGCCTGGGCCAGGATATGTTATCGTGCATACTTCTCTGCATTGTTCGCCATCTCCGGACATTTTGCACAGTTTTGTACATTCTATTGCGGTAATGACTTTACTTATTACAACCCATTATATGTGGTTTGATAAGCATTTTATATTTCTGGATATTTTGCTCATTTTTGCACTTTCTGCTTTGGAAATAACTTTACTTATTACAGTGCATGCTTTACATACTCAGTACATTTTCCGTACTGACCCCCTTTTTTGGGGGGCTGCGTTACATGCCCGCAGGTACAGACGATTGGTTTGCTGATCCGCTTGCTTAGGACATCCACCATGTTGGTCGACAATGCTTCTTTGTCCGGAGCCCTATTTTGGTCCTAACACTTTCTGTTGTATATATATATACGTTGTTTAGGGGTACGGCGGGGCCCTGTTCCGTCATATATGACTAGGATATCATTCCGTAGAGGTCTGTAGACGTGAGATGTGGGTTTTGTATATATGTTTTGGGTTTTTTTGTGTTTCGTGATGGCCTATCGGCCCTCGTGTATTATATCTGTTTAGAGATCCATTCTAATCATTACCTATGTTTATTCGATTAATGTACTAAGTGGGGCTAAGGGTACGTATGGGTGCCCAACTCAGGCACCAGTCATGGCCTACGGAGTTGGGTCGTGACAGAAGTGGTATCAGAGCGGTTCTTCCTCGGAATGTCTACAGACCGTGTCTAGTAGAGTCTTGTTTATCGGTGTGTTGCGCGCCACATCTATAAACAGGAGGCTACAGGGCATTTAGGATGTTACCTTTCTTTCATATCTAAGATCGTGCGATAGAGCCCATCCATAGGACATGAAATTCCTTTTTCTAACATTTGACATCAGCTAAGGAACGATATCGATAGAGGAATGCGATGGATGATATTGAGAGCTACATAGTATATGGGTAAGTAAAGGTATGAAAGCGATATGTTGAGTAAGGTGTTGAGCTTGAAATGTAAAGTTGAAAATTTAAAGGAAAGTAGATAGAAAAGTGCAATAAATGCAGTTTGAGGTAGACACATGAGGTAAGTCCATTATTTTCATACGGTTATTGATATTGAAAGCTCTGTGTGACTGTGATATAAGGTGATATAAAATAATGTATATGTTGGCCCTGTGAGGCATTGCTGCTATCTTCTGCGTGCAGGTTTTGAGATAGTACAAAATACAGAGGAAACTATTCCCAATTAATTTTTTGAGAATGGAACAAAAGCAAGGAAGAGACTGAGACATACGTTTAGAAGATGTCTTGGAAGTTAATACCGATAGGGTAAAATTTATAACGTTGGACTAAAACTGAAAGAGGTTCCCTCTATGTTTTCGGTAAAAAGAGTACCATTTTTACTTGGAGAGTCATAATTCGAAAGAGAATTTCGGTTGGAAGGAAAAATGTCCAGCGATTGAGTTTCATTCTTGCTGGAAAGTACAAAACCCTCAGATGTTATTTGAGGACTAGAAAAAAAATTGTTCACGACTCAAGACCATGTGAGTCAAGTACTAGGAACTACTCTGATGCTTAGTAGATATTAGTTCCTCTCTGGTGGAGGTTGGGAAAATGTTGTATGGGGACATCTTATCAGTTCCTAGTCGACTAATTGGAGGTGTAACCTGTGAATGGAAAACATAAATTTGTAGGCGATTCAAGGTCACGTGTTTCATGTGGTGGAAAAATGCTGGGGTGATTCATTAGGGCCTGCGATACAGAGGGATGATTTAGACAAAGGTTGAATACGTTTGCCTCACCAACTAGAATTAACCTGCAGCAAGAATTGTGAGAAAGGTGAAGAAGTGTTATACGAGAAGGGTATACTGTGAATATACGAGAATCGTTATCGAAATAAGTAAAGCTTAGTAAGGAAACAACTACAAGATATGGTCGTGAGTAAGATTAGGAGTTAGTATCGGGTACATGATAAGGATGAAAGCTCATGAGGCATAAAAGGGTATTATGTATATGTACCTCCATATTGGAAAATAGTGGGATACCTAGAGGAGAAAGAACAAAAATTACAAAACAACCGAGGCATTATGAAATTATTAAAGGAAAAAGTAGTATCCATTGGGAAAAACTGTGATAACAAAATGTGAAACATGTGTCATCAGAGTATAAGTGCCCCGAAATGAGAATCGGACACGGCCATAAGCACTAGTGACGTACTGATTGGGATGAATTGAATGTAGCTTCGACTAAACTACTACATTAGTTATATGACTCGAGTACCAGTACTTGGACTATATTGTGTACTATTCATCGAGAATACTAAGCAACCCATGGTTGTACTAAGGTTTCTTATAGAGGCAACCTAAAGTATAGATGTTCTAATAGAAGGTGTAGACATGGTGCGGTATGTTAAATATGTTAAAACAGAATCATTTGCGCATGAATAGTTGAAAATGAACAAAGGATGACATGGGTACACCCTAAAGGGGGAAGTGGACAGGAGAAATACAAGCGTAAGAGAAAATCATCTAATGCTATCATATGTATATGGGAACGCTTACACTCCAAACGAGATCCTATAACAGATGGATGGATCTCAAGGCTAATAATAAATAGATATAAGCTGCGGTATCTGAGACCGTGTGAAGAATCATTGGTAGAGACCTTGATGGATGGTGCGATCACTACCCTCGGGAATCTGGTAGTCCAAGATGAAAGATAGTCACGCACGAAAGCAAAAAGTAAAGATTGAGGATCAAAAGGGGTAAAACAGTAATTGTAAATGATGGATGTGTTACGAAAGTGTCTTAGAATCTGTAAGATCTCGACTCGCTCCCAATAATGTAATAAAGGTAAAACGAGGAAATGGACGCGATTATATCAACATTAACGTACCCAATTCCATCAAAGTTATGAGGTTAAGCGTGCTCAGGTGGGAGCAATTTTAGGATGGGTGACCCCTGAGAAGTATGCAAGAATTCTATATATTCAGACGTAAGACACAAATGAGAGGCTAGAGTAACTTAAGGGAAAACTAGAGTTTATGGAATGGCTATAAACCGTAAGAGGTCGCGTAAGACGATGTAGACTAGGCTGGTGAAGAGACAGAAAGTACATCACAGCTCTAGAACAACGATATGCTTGAACAGCGTTTGGAGCTATTTTGTAGTCTAGTTGATAGTAAATATATACTTATATATATATATATATGAATGTGTAGGATGTCCCACGTACGATTATATCGGTGGACATGTGAGTTTCGACAACTGGTGTCACAGTAAGGAAGTCATTAATTACGCTAGGGTACCAAAGATCGAGTGACAATAAGAATAAAAGGTACAACTGTTGCAACGTACTCTACTATTATTTGACTGTAGGTTAAATTGGAGATTTTAGTAGAGCGATATTTGGGAAATAAAGAGGGTAAGTAGAAAGAAAACAAAGAGATCAAACTATTAGAAGGAGGTGAAAAGTAAGGAAACCTCAGTAAGTGAAACTCACGAGAGAAATCACCGGCAAGGCGCGAGACCATATTATATTAGGCTAAAGAGGGATCACAATATTCTCAAGCCAAAAAAGGAAACCCATAACAGGGAATGAGGACTCGTGTAAGACCTAGTAGTTCGAGTATATTTTCAATTCTCAGGAGAACCAGTGATGGAATGGGCAGTTAATACAGCATCACCGAGAGGGAAGTTTATTTCCTACCTTAAGGCGAGAAAAATGATCATAAAAGGTTATGTTTATCACCTGGTTCGCATACAGTATTTGGAAGCGGAAGCGCCAACCCTTCAGTCAGTTCCCGTAGTTAATGAATTCTCATATATATACCCAGACGAGCTTCCAGGCCTTCCTCCCGAACTGGAGATAGACTTTACCGTAGATGTGCTGCTAGATACCCATATGATATATATTCCTCCATACAGAATGGCATCTGCAGAATTAAAAGAGCTGAAGGAGCAGTTAAAAGACTTACTGGAAAAAGGCTTCATCAGACCGAGTACTTCACCTTGGGGAGCCCCGGTATTATTTGTGTAAAAGAAAGATGGGTCGCTGCAGATGTGTATTGATTACAGGCAGCTGAATAAGGTAACCATTAAGAATAAACACCCCCTTCCCAGGATTGATGATTTATTTGATCAGTTGGAGGGTGCTAAGTGGTTTTCAAAAATAGACTTGCGATCGGGTTATCATCAAGTGCGGTTAAGAGAATCAGATAAACCAAAGACAATATTCTGGACCCAATCTGGCCATTACGAGTTCAGAGTGATGTCTTTTGGCCTAACAAATGCTCTAGCGGTATTCATGGACCTGATAAACCGGGTATTTAGACCATTCTTGGATATGTTTATGATTATATTTATTGATGATATTCTGATTTATTCTCGATCAGAAGCAGAGCATGCAAATCATCTGAGAACGGTACTTGTAGTACTCTGACACCAGAATTTATATGCTAAATTTTCCAAATGTGAATTTTGGTTGACTTCTATGGCACTTCTGGGATATATTGTTGGGGCTGATGGTATTCGGGTAGATACACTAAAGATCGAGGCCGTAAAGAACTGTCCTAGGCCGACGACACCTACAGAGGTACGCAACTTCTTGGGGTTAACAAGTTATTATAGGATATCTGTAGAGAAATTTGCTTCAATTTCAGCACTACTGTCAAGATGAACTCAGAAGGGAGTCAAATTCCAGTGGACTCGTGCCTGTCAACGAACCTTTCAGTTATTGAAAGAGAAGTTGACTACAACTCCAGTTCTAACTCTTCCAGATGGACCAAATAGGTATGTTATTTATTGTGATGCTTCGGGTGTGGGAATAGGTTGTGTCTTGATGCAGCACAGCCAAGTTATAGCGTACGCTTCCCGGCAGCTTAAAAAAATATGAAAGAAGAGATAGGTAATGGGCATACTTAAAAGGACAACAATAAGAGGAACCCTCCTGAAGTATGAAGACACCGTATGAGGTTAGTTCAACATTCGAGGACGAATGTTCAAAAGGGGGGAAGAATATTATAACCCGTATTTTGCACATTAGGGCATTTCGGGATAACGGTAATAAGTCAAGGGCAAGGCTATGGTTGATCTTGTTGGATACAAAATTCTTATGACTAAATTGGAATTTTAACTTGGAAATATTAGAAAAAGTAAGGGGCAAAAATTGGAATTTCTCATGGAGGATGTTATATCCCGTATTTTATACGGTTGGATGTTTTAAGGTAGCCGTGGTAAAGTTAAGGGAATGAACATCTTCCAAAATTTATTTAATATACAAGTTGGATATGAATATCATTTATGATCATTAATAGTATGGAAATATTGGAAAAGGCAAAGAGCAAAAAGAAAAATTCGCAAAGTGGCCTATGGTAATATTGTGGAAGGCTAGGGGTAAAATGGGAATTTCACAAACTCTTCAAGAAGACTCATGTGGCCCCACATGCCACATGGCAGCCCATGATTGGAGAAAAGGGGTGTGTTGGACCAATGAAACCTTGACATGTGTCACCACTTAGATCTTGACATTTGTCACCACTTAGGGCTTGACACGTGTCACCACTTAGGGGATGACATGTGTCACCCCTAAAGTTGTATATATATATATATATGAGTCTTATGACTCATTAATTTCCACACTCATCTAGAGATTTCAATACAAGAAAAACGAAATGACAAGAGAAAGAAAGAAGAGAAGAGAAGAGAAACTTAGGCTAGATAGAAGAAAGAGCTACGGTTTTGGGAGGAAAAACAAAGGTAAGTTTTCCGATTCCATGCCGAGAATTAATTATATGAGCTATAACATGATGTTATGACGATGTTCTTAATGAAATTTTAGGGTTTGAGTCATCCCAAAACGTTACCAAACAGCCCATAAGTTTCAGCTGCGCTAAAGGAAATTTCGAGGCAAGTTTTGGCGAGTTTTGGTGAATTTCGGGAAAGGTAAAGTTTTCTGTTTTGAACTGGACTTTATGATTATGTTATGAAGTATATTACACGTCTTAAAATATGCTGGAAGTGGAAAAAAATATATAAGGATGGTTGACGTTGGAAACAAACTAAATGGAAGTCGTAGTAGTTAAATCGAAGTCGCGTAGTGTGTTGTTGTTGTGGTGCTGCAGTTTGGTGGTGGTTTAATTGCGTGTTGCAGGGATGTAAAGTACTCAAAAATGGATGTGGGTTCTGCTGGTTGCAGCCACATAACCCTCCGTTTGGTATGACTACATATTTTATGAAATAAAGGTTAAAAACTCTATTTTGGTACCGTAGTTTGGAATGAGTTGTATAGAGCTTGTTTTGTGTAAAGTTGAAGTGATTTACTTGTATACATGCTGCTGTCTGTTGTTGTTGGTATGGTTGTTGACATGGTGGCCGAGTTGAAAACTTGGGGATGTTCAAGTTACAGGGGAGATGCTGCCCGATTTTCGGTAGATTCGGAGCTAGTAATAAACTAGTCGAGAGACATAGATAAGGAAATGATTCCTATGGTTACTTGGGTGTAGAGTTGGAAATTGGAAAGTGAAAGTTTATTAACATTAGTATTAATTTCATGTTAAATAGGTTCAAGAGACGACGAGGCGAGCATAGTTAAGAGTAATTCGTAAGAGGTATGTAAAGCGAACCATTCTTTCTTTTGGCATGTCTTTGTCATAAGTACGTAAAGCTTATACTTTCTCTTCTTTTGGCATGTATTTGTTATAAGT
Organism: Solanum dulcamara; assembly: GCF_947179165.1. Classification (NCBI taxonomy): domain Eukaryota; kingdom Viridiplantae; phylum Streptophyta; class Magnoliopsida; order Solanales; family Solanaceae; genus Solanum; species Solanum dulcamara. The sequence continues at coordinate 21,333,705 of NC_077243.1, forward strand.
ATGTAAAACCTTTCTTTCTTTTGGCATGTTTTTGACATAAGTATGTAAAACATATTCTTTCGATTTTCATGTTTTGACATATGTATGTAAAGCTAATCTTTGTTTTGGTATGGTATTTATGAAACAAAAATATGACTTTTATATAATTTCAAAGAGGTTCCTATTCCTAGAGCCATTAGGATGGACAATTCCTTGATTTCTAAAAGGTATTTTATTATACTTCGATACGTCTATATGATTCCAGAAGATTTATTCTTATAAAATCCAGGGTAACTTTCGAAAGGTACTTGACATGAGTCTCATCTCGATTTTTAAATGATAGCTCATTCTGATTATTCCATTGAGTCTTAAATATGATTTAAATTGCATATAGTTTTTCACTACTCCACTCATGGATGCCTCAATGCTTACTTCACTGAGCCTGGGCCAGGATATGTTATCGTGCATACTTCTCTGCATTGTTCGCCGTGTCCCGACGTGAGGGGGCAGGTATGACATGTACATGGGGTGGTGTATATTATGCCATGGAGTTATGCTGTGCCATGTACACATATGCTTATGATATGATATGATGTGATATGATATGATTTGATATGGCCATCTGATATAATATGATATGATTTGTTACGGAGATATTCCCTATTCTGGTGTTATGCTGTGCTGTGGCGCCAATGACAGGAGGGCGACCACATTTGTTCACCGAGTCCCATAATGGGGCCGGATATGGCATATGTTTTTCTGCATACATTATCTGAGGTTTTGATCAGCATTTGATATCTCCGGACATTTTGCTCAGTTTTGTACATTCTATTGCGGTAATGACTTTATTTATTACAACCCATTATATGTGGTTTGATAAGCATTTGATATTTCTGGATATTTTGCTCATTTTTGCACTTTCTGCTCTGGAAATAACTTTACTTATTACAGTGCATGCTTTACATACTCAGTACATTTTCCGTACTGACCCCCTTTCTTGGGGGGCTGCGTTACATGCCCGCAGGTACAGACGATTGGTTTGATGATCCGCTTGCTTAGGACATCCACCATGTTGGTTGACAGTGCTTCTTTGTCCGGAGCCCTATTTTGGTACTGACACTTTCTGTTGTATATATATATATACGTTGTTTAGGGGTACGGCGGGGCCCTATTCCGTCATATATGACTAGGATATCATTCCGTAGAGGTCTGTAGACATGAGATGTGGGTTTTGTATATATGTTTTGGGTTTTTTTGTGTTTCGTGATGGCCTATCGGCCCTCGTGCATTATATCTGTTTAGAGATCCCTTCTAATCATTACCTATGTTTATTTGATTAATGTTCTAAGTGGGGCTAAGGGTACGTATGGGTGCCCAACTCGGGCATCAGTCATGGCCTACGGAGTTGGATCGTGACAACTGTATTAATTTTTGGCTATTTCTATGGGATCCCAAATTAATGACTAAAGTAAACAAAAAAATTGCATATGACGGAGTGTACTCCCTCTGATCTTTATTAGACCTCATTTGTTTGTATTTAATGGAGATCTAAATGGTTCAAATCTTAGATCATTAAGTGTATGTATTTTCATTAAGATTCTTTTATTAGAATAAGTATTGTTTTTTCTGTTTCAAAATAAATGGAGTCTTTATCTTTTTATTTTGCTTCAAATTAAGTGGTGTTTTATATAAGGTGGAATGACATGGAAGGACTTGTACTTGACTCCGTTTGTCACCTGAACTTTTGTACTCACGACTTTGCCAAGTGAATCCTCAAATCCATTGTAGCACAACATTTTAAACTCTTTTTTTGATTTGTCATCCTATGTGGCAAAAACAACTTAGGTGCGTGAATTACACTCACTTTAAGAGCGTGGGGTGCTTTTAAAAAGCTACTAACGATCACTTTTGGACCTCTATAATAGCCATCTTCTTCTCCAAATTTTCCAAAGAGCTTTTCTCACTCATTTTTCTCTCCTCAAATTCTTCTCTCCAAATTTCTTCTTTAAATTCAGGTTACTCTCGTTCTCCACACTCATTCAGGCCCCGTTGATTTTTTACTTTATTTTTACTCATTAAAGTTTTTTTATTTTTAACAATGATTGTCAATTTTTGCTATTGTGTATTTTATGTTAAACTTAAGATGTCAAAGACATCAACTAATTTTGGAAGAATGTTTAGGAGCTATCAAATGTATGCAAATGATAATGAATGTGAATTTTTTGATGGGCTGATATACTTGAACCAACATATCAAGAAGAATACTACATGAAGAACCCATTCACATATGCTGATGATGGAAGACATTAAAGACATGGAAGATCGAGAACTAATATTGATATCACTGTTGTTGTGATTGTTGTTATTTGGTTTCTATCATTTGTATTTAAGATATGTTGATGATTTTTTCATGTGTGTATTATGATAATGAAATATACAGACATGCAATTTGAAGTTTAAGACTTATAATTATGTTACCAACCCACAAATTCACTAAAAAAACAACTTATTTGTCATAGCATGTTAACACAACAGATGAATATTAAGCTAAAATCAAAGATAGTTGAAAATTAAGTTAAGAGTTGGAAAGTATTCTAGACAAAACTATTGAGAATTAAGCTAGACAAAACATAAGTCTCTATTGTAAAATACTATGTGTCTTGAGTGCTTGGTGTGGACTGAGTGCTGGCATAGCATGATTCCTTTTGGACTGGGTGCTTCTAGTGGCATGAGTGATTGGAGAAGAGTTTTCTCTTGTGTAACTTTCTTTAACGATTTGAATCGTCGTTACTTATGTGGGGCAAATTTTTTGCGATTCAAGTTATTTCGGACATACACCATCCGCCATAGCAAGAATATTCCTCCATAGGGGCATTGCCATGGCGAGATGGGACCACCATAGAAGGATCAATGAGACAGAATTAAAAAATGTGAATTCTTATTTTCTCCTCGTTCCTTTAAGTTTCAAAATAGACGAGGGTCATCCTAAAAACTCTCAAAAAATTACTCTAGGCTTGGAGAGAAGAGTGGAAGGGAATTATAGCACAAGGAATGCTACAATCCATGAATTTTAGGTCTACCTCCATCATTCTCGCTGTCTGGAAGATAAAAGCGGAGCAATTATCCTCTAATAGTTGATTAGCACCTAAGTAGGCTAGGTTTTTCTTAATTGATTAATTAGAAACTCATTTCCATCGCTTAATATAATATAAATTAATAGAAGATATGTCTAGGACTTCTTGCATGAAGTTTAGATAGTTAAATGATTGTCATTGTTTTTAGGGAAGGAATGTATGATACGAGTGAGAATTATTCTGTGACTAGTGGTAGTGGTCCATTCCTTGAATGTAAACCTTGGTGATACCTATGGAGAGGGATAATGACTTTTGTGAGATTAAGCGTAGGGAGATTTCTAAGAAATAATGAGATCCTGAGACTTGTGATAATCAAAGAGGGATCCAGTAGTGGCTATTGATGTGTATATATAAAAGGATATGCCTGTATTTATAGCTGTGTGTGTTCATGGTGAATACTCCATATAAAATACTTGAGTAAGGTGTATTCATGAAACAAAAGGATGAATGTGAAAAAACTATTCGTGATCAATTACATGTAATAAACCTGTTACTTAATTGCGCTAGTGTGTGAATCATATATTATTGATTGTGATTATGATTTGGATATTGAATCGATTAATATATAGGTACATATTGGATTGGGTACCATCCTGATATATATTAGATCGGGTACCACACTGGTACATATTGAATTGGGTACCATGCTGATACATATTTGGAACGGGTGTCATGCTGACATACTAACTATAAGATCGGATGGCACGGCGACACACTAACAGTTTGGGTGTGGATTACATGAAAGAACCATTGTGTGATTATTGTTTGTGAATGATATTTATTATATGTATGATGATAGAGGAACTGACACAATTATATTTGAGCATGCCCATCTTGTGTAATAATTGATATGAAAGGACCGAAGGTCCAAGTGTTACTAATTTTCATACCTTAATAGTGTCATTTGTATTATTATGTTGTGGTTGCTTGATATGTCTGTATCGTAGGTATGAGAGCATGGGTCAGCAAGTGGAGAGCAGTTGATGTGTTGTTAAGTGAGATTAGTGACTTACAATCAGATATAGTTGGTTTTCGATTGGTCCGTGTGTTAATAAGAAGCTTAGGAAAGGATTTTAAGATTCTCTCCAAGTAGGCCACCCTAATGAAAGGAATCCTGCTATAGCAAGGCCGCTATAGCGGGTTAGGTCCCGCCATAGCGGGCCAGAATGAATAAGGCGGAGAAGAGCCTTAGACCACCCTAATGTTATTCTCTTGTAAGTAAGATGCTAAATATTCTAGGGCCAGGTGTTGATGTGAAACCTTGAGGAAAAATAGTAGACAGGTTAAACAAACCTAATAATGTGTATGTAGTCAAAAGTTTTTCTATATGTGATAGAAGGGTTAGGCCTTGATCTGTATTAGAGTTGACAACAGACCAAATAGAGTCTTGATATCATGATACATACTAGTGGTGATCCAGGTAAATAGGGTGGTAAGAGTGTGGGTATAAAGGTTGGCTCAAGGTATCTATTTTACCATGTTCTTTTATTGGACGATTTCTTTATATTATGTCGTGGGTATCAGGTTGAATGATGATGCTTATCAGTACATGTGTTTGTACTGATGCTACTCTTGCTATGCCACTTGGCATAGTCTGGTTGCAGGGTTAGTGATGTTCCATAGGTGTAGATGAAAACGACTTTCCAACAACTTCTACTCTTCCTTATTTATGGTGGGAGTTGTGTTATTATTTTATTTATGTATTGTATCTTTATAAGCTCTTGTACCTGTTTTGACTAGTATTCTTGGAGGTATTAGAATGCATCTTATAATTAACCTTAGAGTTTTAAATTAATATATGGAGACTTCATAACTCTTTTAGGATTTTATTTTGTATTTCATTAAAATACCGCATATTATAACAATTTTGGAGATTGAGGGTTCTCCTACTTAGATGTTAGAGTAGGTGCCCTTATAGTGACTTTCTTCTAGTATCTATCTTTGACTAACTGCAGCTCCATCCTTTCACATTAGTCCATTGAATTTGTAATCAAGATCAATATTGATAGGTACTGAACTCTTCAATGTAGAACTATGTAACAGTCTCTCAGTAGTTTCAGCCTGATTAAAGGCAATGGTAAAATCAGTTAAAGATTCTCTAGTATTAAATAAAAGTCCTACTGCCTTTTGCTTCAAATAGCATACTATAATCAGTTGTTCTTGATATCTTATATTTAAAATTTGCACCACCTTTTTAAACTGTGATACTCTTCCTCTTTGAGCCACCAACATCAGTAGTTGACTGTTGAGTACTAAATTGATTTGTTGGTTGAGTAATGCTTTCAGAATTTATAAAAACATTTACAACACTTCCACTAGTAGTTATTGTACTTCTAGCAGTTATTGAAATAGTGCTAGGCCTTTCAGTAATTTCACCAGTAGTTACACTTATAGAAGCTGCTGAAGTAGTGTCAGCTCTGCTACAGGTGCTCTAGCAGTTCCCGTTGTTGAAGTTTGAATAGTAGAATCATCTTTCTACATACACAATATTTTATATTGAATTCAAATGCATTAACAGATTAAATTTCATTAAAAATATTAAAGAAGTTAAAGGAAAAGTTATAACAGTTGGACATCTTTTCTTCATATGCCCAGAATTCTTACATAAAGAACATTTCATTTTTCTTTCCTTCCTTGTAGCCTTTTCAAACTTCTAATTACTAGGGTCATCATTATATTTTCTTATTATTTTCCTTGATCTTTCAGGCATTACAGTAATTTCAGGTGGCTCAATTTCTGATCTTGTGCTCTTTAGCCATATCTTTATGTTTGTTATAGTTGAATGAACTTATTACAGACTTTCAAATATGTTTCCTTCGACTTAACATTCAAATTCTTAAAATTCATTGCAATAATTTCTTATGCACAAGGAATTCAATTCAATTTTTATGACCTACAACTACACACCTTCTTTTTGAGATTTACAACATGTTTATATAGTGGATCCAGAATCTCATAGTTATTATCTCCATTAAATTTAATTCCACATATGACTGCATGTTCATTATTCTCTCTAAGAACCTTTATGATTTTGATTCTAATTTCCTCTAAGATAGTGATAATTGATTTGAATGAAGCTGTCAAAATCAACTCTTGAGTGTCTCACACATGTTTTTCTCAACTGTCACACTTGTTATGTTCTTGAATAATGGCTACACTATGCCTCATTGTTGTACTTTAACAAAACTTTCACAATATATTTTTCCAACAAACTCATTTCATCAAATTATGCTTGTAAATGAAATTCAAATGAATGGCAACCTGCCAAAATTTTCTTCTCGTTTCTTCACATCTTTATTCTTTCTTTCAGTTGGCCCATATATGTCTAACACACCATCCATACTCAGTATTTGACAGTAAATGATTAAGTATTATGAAAAGATCCTATCAAAGAAAAAGCAGTAGAAATACTAGTGTAACATAGCAACTGCTATTGCAAATTAAAACATAATAAATTAAAAGGTCTAGTTATAACTACATATTAGACATATATGTGAGTCCTTTACCTTCAGTTAGTGTTAGATCTATATTATGTTTGATGCACTTGATAAATCAAGACTATGTATTCTTGGATTATTTATTAACTAATGTCCATGCTACAAGGTATATTTGATTATTTTTATCCTTGAAAATACAAGTTAATAGTTTACCTTTAATAACACCCTTTAGAAATGCATCATCAAAATCAATTATTCTTCTACACCTCTTATTCATCCATATTTTAGTGCTCCAATATATATATATTCATAAATACCTCTTTTTTAAAAAATATATTCTTGGATGTCTTCCTAACAACTATAGTAGTTTAGGATTGGTAATGTAAGACCCCGGAAGTTGGAATGTCAGAAAATGAGGAATTGAAGAAAGTCTGTAGAAATTTTGTACTAGATGTTGACCATGGGACCCTTCACGGGTCGTACTCAGCTTCACGACTCGTGGAAAGGGCCCATGTAGGTGTGAGAGATTAGGGGAGTTAGGGGGGGAGGTCTACGGAGGGATCTGTAGGTTGTGGAGCAATTCACGAGCCGTGAAGCCTCCCATGAACTCAACCCCTAAGAATTTTGAGTTTGGTGGTGACCACGAGAGGCACCACGGGCTGTGTTGAGCACACAGGTCGTGATATACTCTGTGGTGGTCACCCACTTCAGAACCCAAGACAACCTCATCACCACAGCCACCACTACGGGCTGTAGTGAGATTTACAGTCCATGGTGGGTCCTCCGTACAACTGTCATTTCAGTTTAAGTTAGAAGTGTTTTTATCTTTTCCCTATGATCTCATTAATGAATATGAATGATTTTTGGTGGTTTATTGTATCCTATTAACTACCCTAAAACTTCCTAACCCTCTCATTCTAACCTAAACACTCAAAACCCAAAATCTTCTCTCTAAAGTCTTTTCTCAAGAGCCTTTTCCTTCCTCAATCAATTCAAAGAAAAAATCAAGTCAAGTTCTTAAGTCAAGAGCAATTTAGGGCTTCTAATTTCTAAGGTATGTGGGAGTTCATCCATGGGCCCTTTCACCCATGGATTCCCAAGTTTTGTCTCAAAATTCCTTATAATTTCTTCTTCTAAAAGTTCTAATTTCATGAATTTGCATCGAGTCTTCTCACATATGATATATCTTATGATTATTCATCAAATTATGCATAATTCATATTATATTGCCTGATTTCAAGATGAATTTCAATGACACATGCTATATGCTAGTTTTAAGTATGTTTTCAATGAATCATGATCACGAATTTCAAAAGATTTTAAAGAAAGTTTTATGAATACTTTTCAAAGCTTATGAATGACTCATGAAATATTATGAATGATGTTTCAATAATTTTTAAAGCAAGAAGTTATTGTATGATAAGGTAGTTCTCACATAATCATTTTAAAGAAGTAATAAGGTAGTTCTCACCAACTCATGAATTCTTATGAATCAATCATGTTAATGAGCTATTATTATGATTTTATTATGATGAGGATTCATATCTATTATTTTATTTCCTAATGAATTTTAATAACTACATTTTTTTGAAATTTCATTGAGATAATGACTATGCACCGAGAGGACTTTAAGGTGGAGCTCGGTCCATAACCATAGTAGCTACCCAAGAGAATCCTAGTAGCAACCTTTAGTTTCTAACTACTTTATCTGCGTAGGTTTAAAGTACCAATATGACGTAGCTAGTGGATCCACATATAGCACAAAGTTAGATGAAGTACCATCATGGAGTCTATCTTGGCAAAGTAGTCTCTCCCTTTTCGATGTGGGAGTACATCAGATTACATGTTATAGATCGCATGGTCTTATATATCGGTTAAAGGTCCTATCCCACATCAAGATATATGAAAAGGTATAAAAGTTCTCATGATGATGATGTTTTGATGCATGTACCATATGATTATGATGTTTTAAGGTTTTCAAAGTTTTACTCATGTTTTAAGATATTGTTCATGCATCCTCATGGTCATATTGATTATGTCCTATATTCATTGTTCATGCATACTTCTCACATACTTAGTACATTTTATATACTAATGCATACTTTTTACCTTCATTGTATCATAATGTAGGGTCGGACGATCATTGCACCGTTTCTCTCCAAACGCACATGCAAGTATACGTGGTGTAACAACTCCTAAAATGTTGTATGTCGGTATTTTAATTCTCGACGAAAATAATATAGCCTCTGTATTTTGGGAATAACTTTTCATAAGTTGGTCCAAATTAGGTGATTCAAATTTTTGGGTAACCATAACATCCTTACCTACAACTTTCATGAAGAACATATCTTAAGATTCGGAGTATAAGTAGGTCAAATAAATTAATCTTTGCAAGATATAGTACTGTGATGGAATTGAGTGTTTATAGAAGAAAATTCATATCTCACTGTAGGTTGCACTAAATTGGTTGATTCTTGAATGATATGAAACTAGACTTCCATATCTACAATTCATATAATGACACCAAATCCTAATAAGGAATTTATCTTATTCAAACACAGCTCCGAAAAAGAGTATTCTGTTAAAAAAGAACTAATCTTACCTACCATGGAAAGATCTAGATACATTTGACATCACTCATGACATAAATTGTCCTCCATTTAACATCATCCATGACATAAATATATTCCATTAAATTTTCAATTTTTTCTTTATAATTATTTTATTTATTGTTAGGCCTCTCTTTCCCACCTATAAATACCCACCTTAATTCCTCATTTTATTCATCAAGCTTTCTTAAGCAACTCTTCTCTCTATATACTTCTTCTCAAATATAGTTTTAGTTTTAGTAGTATAAAAATACTACTCCGATGATTCTTATACTCCGGGTAGTACACAAAATGCTCCAGCGAGAAGAAAAGGCTAGGGGTCCAAAAGTGTTCTAATTCGGAGTAAAGCTTCAGATTTAAGGTATGTAAGGCTTTCATAGCATTGGATTGAGTTCGTCCATGCGCCCAATATTTAAATTCATTATAATTGAGTTATAGTTGAGTTTTATCCAAATCTTGAATTCTAAATAAATTAATTCTTCTTCTATTGAGTTTGATATATTTATGCATTAATATTATTATTATTGTTATCTCTCATATTATTGGAATTATTATTCATGGCTACTTTCCCATGAATCCTAATTGATTTGATGTTCATAAATATTTTTACACATGTTTTGAGTAAAGATGTTGGCTTTTTATTATTTTCATTGATAAAAAGAAAGTTATATGAATTAATACTATATATGTATTTTATTGAGTTTTGAAAGAGCAAAAGAGTTGAGTTTGAATGAATTTGAGCAAATGATATTTTGAGCAAGGTGTTTTGATGAGATGTAAATGATGTTTTTGAAAGTATAATGATTGATGAACATGAAATGAGATGAGTTTGATGATTTAAATTAAAGTCCAATGAGACTAGATGATGAGTTTAATATGAGCACATATTTTGGGAGTAGTATTGAGCACCGAGTTGGGTAAGAGTTTAATTGACTCAAACCCCAGAACTACGTAGCCAGCATAGGATGGAGGCTATGCCTCTTAAGTTCCAAAAAGAGGAATTTGATGAGTGGATCCAAGATGGTGATGTCCTTTACCCTGGCAAGGTATTGGATAAATGTGGCAACGACATCGCTTCGTTGTATTATCGCTAGCTCATAAGTGATGGTTGTCGGTTAGAGAAACTCCCAACTGAGTAAGCATTGCTTATTACTATTATTTTTATATTTTAAACTTGCATTACACACTAATGTTGAGATAATGTTGAGTTTTGAGCTGAGTTTTCTCGAGAGAAGTTTATTGATATCTGTCCTTACCTTCCTGCCATTTTACATACTCGTATATTCCATGTACTGACATCATTCGACCTGTATCGTTTTATGATGCAGATATAGGTGTTAGAGATCCTCAATAGGCATTTCGTTGAAGATCATTATTTTTCAGCTATTTGGTGAGTCCTTCTTGTATTCGGAGGAACTTTTTATCCTTTAATTATTGTTGAGTATTATATTTCTTTTAAGGTAGCCATGGACATGTCATTGGCACCATCTAAGAGTATTAGAGGCTTCATAGACAGAGTTTGATGATGTAATCGGAGTAGTTCTCTTTAGAACTACTTCTTCTAAGAATTATCTATTTTTCCTTTGATTATGACAAGCCCACATTAGTATTCTTAAGTCTTCCGCTGATGAACAAATGAGTAATGGGACCAAGTGGTTCTCTCGGAAGCCAGAGATGGTTTATGAGTGCCGGCCACGCCTAGGGTACCCTCTCAGGGTGTGATACGCGATCTCAAAAGTAATATAGTGTCTCTTTTTGAGACCGCGTATACTTGCGTGTGCGTTTAACATCTTTTAATATCTACGAATGATAATACCAAAACTAGGTGAAAACTATTTAAAAGATGTTAAATAGAGTTATCAATTTAAAGAAGAGTCCTTGGATTGTAGCAATTTAAGATTTCCAGTTTAACCTCCTTTACCTTGGTATCCAAGGGGTTCTCAATTACTGATTTACAGGGCTTGTTGCGGACCACACTGCCTCTTGAAATAATTTCATTTCTTGGCTATTGATTCTTCTTGGCCAGGTCCACAACATGGAGCTTGCGCGGACTATACTGTTTTATCCAATATATTCCATGTTTTGGAATACAAACTGTAGGTCGGTATTTTGTGATGTCGATTTTCTTTGTTGCAGTGTATTTTAGTCACTTTGTGATTTTATTTCTCCCTTGAGTTTCAATTTCCATCAAATCATGCTTCTAATGTCCATTTGTACTCAATTATACTTGAAAGTTTCTAAACATGCTATTTAGTTACAACAATACAAAATATGCACAATATGAACTCAACTATAGGAATTTTGTTTTCAAATCTAGTAATAATTTATGGGTTTTAGTTGCTATTGGGTACGTAAATGTGTCCAAGATCACCACTCCAAACTTATGCCTTTGTTAGTTCTCGAACAAACTCCCTGTTTTATTTCTATACTAATCAATTATATGATATATAAAGGAATTTCTGTCAAACCACCATGAGTGCACAAATAACTCATTTTACAAACATCTCTTGTCTTAGCACTTAACTACTTCAACACCTTATAAAATCAAAAGTTAACTTTGTGGTGTTGCAATTCACATGGTTTGATGAATTAAAATCTTTTCTGAATTTTCATTTCTTTATTAAACATGTGCCCTCACTGAGAAAGAATTACCCATACTCTCATAATTACATAAATGGGTATTTAGATAAAGATTCGCTCACTCTCTCAAATGAAATCACATGTTGCTTAAAATGAACCATAGGCTTGCCCTTAGTGTGTTAAGAAGATCTATTGAGGCAGCTAAGACTTAAGGATGACTTAGTACTTTTCAGGTTGTAATGTGGGCGAGGAGATGAGTGGGTACAAAACTAGACATGTCTAGTCTTGGTTTCCAAGCGCTTTCAACACATTACATTGTTTTATTCCATTCAAGTATTCCATAACCTTATCCTAACCACTGAGTTTTTTTGTTAACTCGACTTTTCACTTAATTTCCCTTGGGTAGAGGAATTTTTCTTTTTATCTTCAACCATGATGTGGTTGACATTATTTTCATTTTCCACAGGTTTATCTTCTCCAACACAAGATGTTATGTCAATTCATATTACCCTTGATTTTATTTTTAACAACCTAAAGTTATGGGCCTCTTATTTCCCCAATTTATTTTTTAAAGCGCTTGGCTTCTTGGATTAAAAGTATGGTCTCAAAAAAAGAAATGAGAATAGTTTCAAACTAGGCTATCATAGAATCAAGTTAAAGGCTCAATAGGGCTAACTAATGATTTAACTTCAGGTAGGTACATAGGCGGTTTTAGAATGAGGTTACCAAAAACTACCTAGATCCTTTCCTTGAAGTCAAAACTTCCTTTATTTTTACTACTTAAATACGCAGGGCAACTTCTAGCAATAAAAAAAATCAGAATTATACAATTGATCTAACACACATTGCACATGTTTAATTTCAAGATGACAATTCTTCAAAAATTCTAACCACAGTCACATGAACTTAACATCATTCAAAAGCTAATAATCAAGTTTTAGGTGCTCCAGTTAGTCACTTTTTCATGTTCCTGCTATCTATGCATTCTGGTAGTTTGACAAAATACTTTATATGCCTTATAACTGTCTAAACTCTTTTTTGTACGGTTCAAAAGGGACTATCCATGGCCAAAGAGCCAAAAATAAATGCCATGAAACCCAAAAATTCACAATATAAAATATCAGTAAGAACAAAAAAATAAACAAGCATAACTCTAGATAACTCACACATAAATCTAACAAAACAACCACACAATCCATCTAAAAATCATCAAACTAGTAGCAGAAAATTAAACTGAATAATTGATAGAATTAAACAGACGTCCACCCTATACTTTAAGTTGGGAACTGTTCTTAGAACACAGAATAGTAGACTTCCCTGTCTACTCATCCATCTAACCACCTGCATCTGCATCCTCCTCTGCTAGTGGGTCAAAGTCTGTGGCTTCCAAGTTTGATTCTACATCCAAGCTGGTCCTCCTTTTGTCTTTATCTGTACGGATGTCATCTTCCATTGGCTCGTAGAAATATGGTCCCAATCCAATAACAATCATGGCATGCTCATTTAATGGGTATCACCTCTCGACTTCTCGGAGCTCCTCATCAATTGAAGAGTGTCCTCTTGTGCGATGGCGCAATATTTCAAGGCCAAACATGCGGGCTGTGATCATATCATCGTGCCTTGGGCGTTCCTGTGTGTGAGGACTGGGCCATGAGTGTAGTCAGTCCCCTTGATGTTTGTGACATCAAATGAATATAATGAGAGAGGGGGCATATAATCATATTGTTCCTCGGGAACCCTTTTTCGCCGGCATATTTCTATAATCAGGCCGCTGAATATATATCCCTTGCCTCTATGCACCCTACACTTCCAGATGGTGGACTTGATCACTACACCAATATTCACTTCTATCCCTTTAATGAGGGCATAAACTAATCATACCCTATACCGTGTTAGCTCTGTGTAGTGTAGGCCTAGATTCAGACTATGCATTACAATCTTTGTCTATAACCATGCTTTTTTGTTGAAATGTGTGTAAAGAAATGTGCTGTGGTAGCCACGCAGCCCGTGACATACGCACTTAGTCATAGATAAAGGCCCACACAAAGTATGTCTGATATCTTGGTATGATGACTGATTATTTAGGTCTGTCAGTGCGGTGGTCAGCATCTCAGGAGTTCCCAATAATTCATTTATGGCCATAGGGGAGAGGGGAACATCCACCCCTCAGACTATTATAAAGTGTGTGCGCTGATTTGGTTGGTAGTTGACGTATAATTCACGCACTATATATAGGTTGCATGGCCTTGGTTCAGCAAATAGGAACTGCATATTCCGCTCCTCCAGCCTCTACAAAATGTGAGGGTATTCCTTGGACAGTTTCTCCTCATCAATCGGCATGTTTGAAAAATAATGTGCCTCAGTGTGGCGCTTGTACCAATTCTTACCATTGGGGTGCACTGCTTTGATTCCAAATCGACGAGTCTGAACCCGAGGCATTGATGAAGCCGGTGGTATAAAAGGGTACTCCTCTATTCCTCTTCCTGCTCCATGGGGCTGCCGACTCTTTTCCTAGTCTTTTGCTGGTAGACATGTTTACTGCTAATAACCCTACCAATAACAACATATAAGACCTTACCTAAGCATTAGAAGTTAGGGCCCGTACCCCACTCTTACACATTTCATTAGCACATAAATGATATTAAGGTACTCAGACTTCCCTTCATTTGACTATTATGCACAAATATGCTAACAAACCAACCCATACTTCAAAATTATTAACATAGTGATTCCCATTCTATATGAGTTCCAAAATAGTCCCTTTAATTTACCATATTTGTAGCATGAAAATAACTAACCTGCATAATTTAACACTACAACTAATTCAATCCAAAATTCACATCACTATTTTATCACACTCACTATACAGCAGGCATGATTTCTAAGCATGATTTGAAACACAATAGACTTCATCCCACACTTCTTCACAAATCAAACTCGACTTCAACTCATTAATATATGCATGTTTACTCAAGAATTCAACACACAATACCCATAACCATTAAAACTCCATAGCCCTTTAAGCATAAAAAATAAAATTAGATTTCACAAACTAAACCCTTAATCAGTTAATCATCACCCGCAATTTCTATACAATTGTTTTACTCACACCTATAAACACTTCATTCTAAAACTCACTGGAAATCAATTAAAGGCTCAAGAACTCACTATATGTAGATTTCAACAATATAGGTCATCAAAGTAGTTCAAGAACACATACCTTTTTGGTGATGAGGTAGAAATTCCACAGAAATTGGTTTGAAAATTGCAAGGGCGTCGTGGATTTGAGAGAGTTTTGAGAGTTGAAGATGAAGGAAAATGTTTGAAATGAGGAAAAATGGGGTTGAAGGGGTTTTATAACTGTTTTCAGCGGGTCTACCAATTAAAAATGGGTCAAACCCATCTTTTTATCTTCAATTTTCCAAATAAATCTCCAGGTCCACGACTCAGACTTGTCGCGGACCTTACTATTTTATGTCCCAAAATTCCTAATTTTTGTTTTGTGTTAAAATTAGCTAGGTTTGTGATGCGTACTTGTCGCGGACCATACTGTTTTACGTCCAAATTTATTACATTGCATTCCTCCTGAAAATAGGCCAAAGTCTAGAGCGCGGACTTGTCGTGGACCATACTGTTTCTGCATTCCAAGATTTTAAGTTGCACTTTTTGTTCTGAAATAAGTCAAGTCCGCGATGCAGACTTGGCACGGAGTTTCCTTGTGATTTATTTTTCAACATCAATTTCTTTTGTAACATACTTGGGCAATATTTTTCACGAAAATGGAGTAGGTCTGTGATGCAGACTTGTCGCGGACCACACTGTTTGTGCTTCGTCCAAATATCCTCTTTTATACTATTTTATTTTACAAACTAGCTTATATACTCAACAATATTAAATGTTAGTAAAACCAAAATAAGCAACTAAAAATTCTTAATTAAAACACACAATACCTCATGGGTTACCTTCCGCGCAGCGCCTAATTTATTGTCGCAGCATGACCTAGCTATTGCTTCATCATTTTCTAGTTCTATGACTTCCTTCTCACGATCAATATTCTCCCTGAAGTAGTGCTTAAACCTTTGTCTATTAACCAAAAATTTGGCCGTCTTCATTGCATTCCATAATTCTACAGCTCCATGTGGTGTCATACGCACAACTTTGAAATGTCCACTCTATTTGGACTACAACTTTCCTGGAAAAAGCTTAAATCTAGAATTAAAAAGGAGTACTTTTTGTCCTGGTTCAAAAGTATGATTGATGATGTACTTATCATTCCATCTCTTGGTTTTCTCCTTGTAAAGCTTGGTGGTTTCATAGGCGTGGAGCCTAAATTCTTCTAACTCATGCAACTGATCTATACTCTTCTGTCCTACTAGCTCAGGATCAAGGTTGAGGTTTTTGATTGCCAGTAGGCTTGATGCTCTAGCTCCACCGGCAAGTGACATACTTTACCAAACATCATTTGATAAGGGGATATTTCGATGAGGGTTTTATACGCAGTTCTATATGCCCATAATGCCTCATCTAGCTTTTTTGCCCAATCCTTCCGTTGTGCATTGACAGTCTTTTGCAGAATTTGCTTCACATCCCTATTAAAGACTTCCACCTGTCCACTGGTTTGTGAATGATAAGTTGTGGCCACCTTGTGGTGTACCCTGAATTTGGACAAGAGGTTCTTCACTATTTGATTGATAAAATGTGATCCTCTATCACTTATAATTTCCCTAGGAGTTCCAAAATGAGTGAAGATGTACTTCTTTAGGAACTTGCTCACCACCTTTGAGTCATTCATGGGAAGGGATACTTCTTCAACCCATTTGGATATAATCTACTGCTACCAAGATATATTGACTCCCATAAGATGGTGGAAACAGACCCATGAAATCCATTCCCCATACATCGAAGATTTCAACCTCTAAAATGTTGTTTAATGGCATTTCATGTCTCCTTGAGATCATGCCCATTCGTTGACACTGATTACAACTTTTTACACATCCTAAAACATCTTTGAACAATGTAGGCCAAAAGAAATCAGACTAAAGTACCTTATACGCAGTGCGCTCTCCTCTATGAGAACTACCATATGGTTATGAATGGTAACTATCCAACACTTAGTGCATCTCTATTTCTGGTACACACCTCCTAACCATTTTATTAATGCCTTTCTTGAATAGATAAGGTCCATACCATATGTAGAACCTAGCATCATGCATAAGCTTCTTCTTTTGTTGCGGTGTAGCATCAGGAGGAAATACTCCACTAACAATGTAGTTCATAATATCTACATACCATAGGAGTTCTTGTACCTCTATTTCTAGCAGTTGCTCATATGGAAATTCCTCCTTTATCAACTTCTGCTCAATCACATGGGATGAATCCTCTAATCTTGATAGGTGGTTTGCTATTTGATTTTTGCATCCGCTCCTATCTTTGATTTCAACATCGAACTCTTGTAACAAAATAATCCATCTGATGAGACTTGGTTTAGCATTTGTTTTAGAGTAGGTACCTAAGAGTTGTATGGTCAGTATAAACAATCACTTTTATACCTACGAGGTAAGAGCAAAATTTATCGAATGTATAAACTAATTCCAGTATTTCCTTCTTTGTGACTGTGTAGTTGGCCTGAGCAGAGTCAAGAGTCTTGCTAGCATAATAAATGGAGTGAAAAATTCTCTCCTTCTTTTATCCAAGAGCTGCTCCCACTGCTGTGTTGCTTGCGTCACACATCAGCACAAAAGGGTAACTCCCAGTTAGGAGCTATCAGAATGGGAGCTTTAATCAACTTTTTCTTCAAGAGTTCAAAGACCTGCAAACATTAATCATCAAAAATATTTTTTACCTCATTTTCAAGCAAACTGCACATGGATCTGGCGATCTTTGAAAAATCTTTGATGAATTGCTAGTAGAATTCGGCATGACCTAGAAAACTGCGGACTTCTTTTACTGAAATTGGTAGTGGAAGTTTCTCAATCACTTCAATTTTAGCTTTTTCTACCTCCAAACTATCTTTTGACACTTTATGTCCCATCAAAATCCTCTTTTACTAAGAAGCGACATTTTTCCAATTTAAGACGAGATTTGTTTCTTCACACCTTTCTAGTGCTTTTTCTAGATTTTTCAAACAGAGATCAAAAGACTCTTCAAAAACTAAAAAGTCATCAATGAAAACCTCTATAAACTCTTGCACTATATCATGGAATATTGCAATCATGCACCTCTGAAAAGTGGCAAGAGCTTTGCAAATACCAAATGGCATACGTCCCGTAAGGACATGTGAATGTTGTTTTTTCCTGATCCTCTGGTGCAATGGTAATTTGATTATAACCTAAATACCCCTCTAATAAACAATAATACTCTTGGACTGCTAATCTATCAAGCATTTGATTAATAAAAGATATAGGGTAGTGATATTTTCTTGTGGTATCATTCAACTTTCTATAGTCCACGCATATGCGCCACTCAGTTACTGTTCTTGTGGGGATTAACTTATTTTTTTCATTGGTCACCACAATCATTCCCCCTTTCTTTGGTATATATTGAACTAGGCTTACCCATTTACTGTCAGAGATTGGGTATATTATGTTGCATCTAGCCACTTAATTATCTCTTTCTTCACAACCTCTTTAATTATAGGGTTCCAATGGCATTGTGGTTGTGCACTATCCTTATGTCCTTCTTCCATAAAATGTTTTTGCATGCATAAAGGGGGGCTGATACCATGAGGATCAACTATTTTCCATCCAATTGCCTTTTTGTGCCTTTTTAGCACTTCAAGTGCTGCTGTGACCTGTGCCTCAGACAAAGCAAACGAAAAAATTATAAGTAAGGTATTATTGACCCCAAGAAAAACATACATGAGATGTGTTGGAAATTGTTTCAACTCCAATTTAGGAGCTTCTTCTAGAGAAGGCTTGGGTGAAGGACCCAATTCTGTGTTCAAGGGTTCCACATTCTTCTTCCACATATTGATATTTTGCATATTAAGCATACTAGCTAACTCTTTAGCTTCCATGTCCTCTTCAATTTCTTGACCCATCATGACTTTCACTAACGGATCAGTTGCTATAATGCATTGAGCTGAGATTTCCTCATCGATGATGGTTAGAGCAGATAGCTCTTCATAGACTGCAAGCAATTCCAGTGCATGATATACATCGAACACTTTCACTTTGTCATGTGCTCTTTTAGTCAATCTACCTACAGCCACATCAATAAGTGCCCTGCCTATTGCTAAGAATGGACATCCCAAGATAAAGAACATCGGGGTCAGGCTCAAAATCTAAAACAACAAAATTAATAGAAAATATGAGGGATCCTACTTGTACCAACACATATTTAATGATACCGTCTAGCTACAAAACAATCAACTAACTATAGAAAAATAGTTGTTGCTTTAAGTTCTCCTAGGCCTAATTTCTTAAGCATAGATCTAGGCATCAAGTTAATACTAGCACCAGATCATAGAGACCTCTTGCTTTACTATACTTACCAATAGTTACCTGTACTGTGAAACTACCTGGATCTTTTTATTTAGCTGGAAGTTTTACTTTGTTCAAGATTTTTGAACTACACTCTTCAGTGAGTACCACTGTTTCAAATTCAGCTAACTTGCTCTTATTGGCCACAATATCTTTGACAAATTTAGCATATTTTGAACTACACACTTCAGTGAGTACTACTATTTCAAATTCAGCTAAATTGCTCTTATTGGCCATAATATCTTTGATAAATTTAGCATATTTTGGGATTTCCTGCAAAACATCAATCAAAGGTAAGTTAATTTGCACCTGTTTCAACAAATTTATGAACTTTGCAAAACATTCCTTTTCTTTCTTCTTTTTATATTTTTGTGGGAAAGGGGATGAGGTTTTGTCTTTGGTTCCTCAATTTCTTTTGATCCACTGGATTCACCTTCTTTCCTAATTTTCTCTTTGCCTTTTACCACTGCTAGTTTGGCTTTAGGAGCCAATTCAGTAAGGGGGAGACCACTGCGAGTACTCACGACATTCACCTATTTTGGATTTGGGTCAGTGTTACCTGGTAAACCCCCTTGTTAGCGAGAACTCTATGCACTTACTAATTACCCAAGTTGTTTTTCTAAATTTTGGGTAGCTAACTAATCCTGTCGAACATCCGCAACTAACTTAGCTTGGTCTGTCATAATCTGTTTCAATATGTCATATACACTCATGCTTTCTGATTTTCCTAATCCTTGACTTCCTTAGCTTTGTTTATTGTACCCTTGACTATGATTTTTGTACTGTTGTCCACCTCTTTGTGGTCTGTATTGAGTCTTTTCTTGCTGTTGGTTTTGCTGATTACCACCCCATGAGAAGTTAAGATGGTTTCTCCAATTTAGGTTGTAAGTGTTTCCATAGTTATGGTTTCCACCATTTCTAGGTGCATTACCCCCAAAATTTACTAACTCCAGATATGCTCTACAATATTCAGCCACATATTTACTATTTTGACATACCTCACACTACTTGTGTTGTTGTTGAACCATGCTTATTGAAGCTTGTTGTTGTTCTTTTGCTAAAGTGTTAAAATGTGTTGTCATCATATTTTGCATTACTGCTATTTGTGTTGTCAATGCAATTAGTGCATCAACTTCTAACATGCCTGCTTGCTTTTGAATGAAAGGTCTAGAATTTCCTGTATTCCACTCCGGGTTTCCTTGCGATATGCGATTAAGCAACATATATAGCTCATTATAGGTTTTTTTCAATGCTTGTCTACCTACAGAAGAATCAAGAAGAATTTCGGTATTAGGTTCTAACCCTTATATAAAGGTATGAACCAACACCTCATTATCTTGATAATGGTGAGGGAAGCTAATGAGTAACGACTTAAATCTGTCCCAAGATTGGTATAAATGTTCTCCAAATTTTTGCTTAAAGCTCAAATTTTCAGCCCTCAACTTAGCCATTTTCCCCGAAGGAAATATTCTAATATGAAATTTATGAGACAAATCATTCTATGAAGTGATTGAATTTGGTGGATCCGACTTTAACCACATCTTGGCTTCCCCCAACAAAAAAAAATGAAATAATATTAACCTCACATAGTCAGGAGATACCCCATTAGGTGTATAAGTGTCGCTAATCTCTAAAATATTTTGGATGTGAACTTGAGGATCTTCATGAGGCAACCCAGTGAACTACCCATTAGAATGCAATAATTGCACAATGTTTTGTTTTAGTTCAAATCTTCCTTCAGCTGGAGGTTTTTGGATGCTAGAGGTGACATTTGCTGTGAGTGGGACAGTCACATCACCCACTGTCCTGGCTGCTATCTCCACTGGGATCTCTTCTGGCAAGACCTCTTCTTCTAAATCATGATTATCCGCTAGATTGAGTTTATATATTAGATTCTTCGAAGTTGTTGTTTGCCTTTTTAGCTGGAAGAATCATTCAGGTTTGGATGATGGATCTACAAGCTCTTTATTACTGTGTAGTGTAATGTCTCAGTTACCTACAAATATAATTTACAGCCACAACCAAATTGTTAACACTAGCACTAATAATAAAGAAACTTTGCAAAGATAGATATTTCCAAATTAAACATCATTCCCTGGCAACGGCGCCAAAAATTTATTGCTCTCCAAATGCACACACAAGTATATGTGGTCTCAAAAGTAATATAGTGGATATTTTTGAGAGCCGAATGTTGAACCCATAAGGAATATGCAACTAGGCTTAGTTAACTTTGCAATGAATTTAATTATTAGTGTGTGTCTCAAAAAGTTGAGTGTGTTAATATCTACGAATGATAATACCAAAACTAGGTGAAAACTACTTAAAAGATGCCAAATAGAGTTATCAATTTAAAGAAGAGTCCTTAGGTTGTAGCAATTTAAGATTTTTTGTTTAACCTAGACCTTGGTATCCAAGGGGTTCCCAATTACTGATTTACAAAGTTGATTTTACAATTATGATTTTTCAATCTCTAATTGTCTATTCTTGTTGACAACTTAACTATATCGTTGAGCGGGGATAAACATGAACAAAAAAAATGCCTTAATATTTTTATCTTGTTTAGCAACCAAACATGGTGTATAGATATGTGTTACAATCATTCTATACACTAATTGTTCTAGACAACTCTAAGACAAACATGCTCCTTATATTCTAGTGTTCTATCTTCCTTTTATCTTCCGAGTTAAAGATAGACAACAAATATGTTTCAATGGTGATCAAACATTAAATTAATTAAAACAAGAATATAAGAGTAACTTCATATAAATCTCATTTTCAACCAAAGCAAATAAGAATTAAACTTTCATCTTATGGCTACAACCCAAGAACAAGGAAATTTAGCCCCTCATAATTTGTGAGATAATTAAATGAAACATTTGTAACATAAACTTGAATATAATGTGAAAACAAAGGAGAAAAATATCACCAAATAGTTCTTCTCTCATCTTCCTTCCGCCTCTCTCCGACAAGAACAAGTGCTCTCACAAAAAATATAAAATTGCTCTTTATAGCACTACAAAATGCATTGTTTAAGAAATCACACTGAAGTCCGCGACGCGAACTTATCTTGTTCCAATATAACATTTTATTTTCCCGCTTTTGGGATGAATTAATCTTGCACAAGTCTAAGGTCCGCGACACGTACTTATCACGGACCACAATGGTTTGCCAAATAACTTCACGCTTTAGTTTCTGATCAACATATTTCTAAGGTCCGCAATGTGGACTTGTCGCGGACCATATTGCTTTGCCAAATAATTTTATGCTTTAATTTTGATCTACATATGTCTAAGGTCCGCAATGCGGACTTGTCGCGGACCACAATGCCTTATGAAATAATTTTATTTCTTGGCTATTGATTCTTCATGGCCAGGTCTACGATGCGGACCTAGCGTGGACTACATTGTTTTGTCCAATATATTCCATGTTTTGGAATATAAACTGTAGGTCCATATTCCTTGATGTTGATTTTCGTTGTTGCAGTGTATTTTCGTCGCTTTGAAAGTCTTTGACTTTGATATTTTTTGCATTTTTAGATCCGTGCTACTTTATTATTTATCATTCCTTATCTTACTATGATATTCATTGTTAGTCCCGAGATCTTGTTAAAGCCTTTTTCAATCTATACTCCCATTGGTGATTCAGTTATGGCTATGAGAATCTATCAGAATTGTAGTTTCAGTATTCCATAAAATCACCTTAGTTGATCTTATAGAGCTTGATGTAACCGATTTTGATGTTATTCTTGGTATGAATTGGATTCATGTATGTTGTTCTTCTATATGTTGTAGAACCCACGTGGTCAGGTTTTAGTTCTCTAATGAGCCAGTCTTAGAATGGAAAGGTAGTAATTCTGTATTTAAAGGTCAATTTATCTTGTACCATAAAGTTCGAAAAATGATTTCAAAATATTGATCTTCGATCGGATTATCATCAACTCCGAGTAAGAAATTGTGGCATTCCAAAGATGACTTTTAGAACTTAATATGGTCACTTTGAATTCTTGGTTATGTCTTTTGGACTAACGAATGCTTCTGCTACTTTTATGGATTTGATGAACAAGGTGTTCAAGTAATATTTGGATATATTTGTAATTATGTTCATTGATTATATTTTTATCTATTCTTGAAGTGAGGAAGAGTATGCCAATCATCTAAGAATTGTCTTACAAATTCTCAAGAACCATTAGTTATTTGCTAAGTTTAACAATGTGAATTTTGGTTAAGGTCAGTTGCTTTACTTGGCCATATTGTCTCCGATGAATTTATTATGGTTGATTCTAAGAAGATCGAAGCGGTTAAGAATTAGCCTTGACCGTTATCTCCTTTCGATAGTTTTTTTAGGCTTAGCCAGTTTGTGGAAGGCTTCTCTTCCATTACATCGCTCTTGACTACTTTGACTCAAAATGAAATTCCATCTGAGGCATATGAGAAGAGTTTTCAAGAGTTGAAGGATAGGCTTACTTCCGCTTTCGTGTTGACTTTGCTGAAAGGTTTCGATGGGTTTGTTGTTTATTGTGATGCTTCATGAGTTTGTCTTGGTTGTGTTCTAATGCAAAATGGTAAGGTGATATAGCCTTGCTTCTAGGCAATTCAAGGTGCATGAGAAGAACTACCCGACCCATGACTTAGAGTTAGCGACAGTGGTTTTTGACTTGAAGATTTGGAGACATTACTTTTATGGTATCCACATTGATATATTATACAATAATAAGAGTTTGCAACATGTGTTCACTCAAAAAGATTTGAATATTCGACAAATGAGACAACTTGAACTGTTGAGGGACTACGACATGAGTGTGTTGTACCATCCGAAAAAGGCAAATGTGGTTGCCGATGCGTTTAGTAGATTTTCATGAATATGGTCTCCCATGTTGAGAACTATAAGAAGGAGTTAGTCTGTGATATTTACATATTAGCCCATTTGGGTGTTCGATTGGTTGATTCCAAAAATGGTGGTGTTACTGTTCAAAATGGTTTCGAATTGTCTCTTGTGGCGAATGTTAAGGCCAAGCAAGATAACGATCCTACTTTGGTTGAGTTGAAGAAACTAGTTGCTGAAAAAGCCATTGAGGCTTTCTTCCAAGGGGGAAATGGTGTTTTGAGATATCAAGGGCGATTGTGTGTTTCCGATATTGATGGCTTGAGGTAAATAATATTGTTCGAAATTTGTATTTCGAGGTATTCTATTCATCCTAGTTTCACAAATATGTATCATAATTTGAGGAAAGTGTATTTATGGAATGGCATGAAAAGGAGAATTGTGGAGTTTGTAGTTAAGTGTACGAATTGTTACTAAGTGAAGATTGAGCATTATAAACCAGAAGGTTTGGCTCAAGATATTGATATTCCTACTTGGAAGTCAGAAGCCTTAAATATGGATTTCATTATAGGTTTTCCTCATACCCCATAGGCAACATGACTGGATTTGGGTAGTTGTTGACCAAATGACTAAGTCAGCTCATTTTCTTCCTGTGAAGCCTTTATATTCAGTCGAAGACTATTGTAGATTGTATATTTGAGAGTTGGTTAAGCTTCATGTATCCCATTATCTATCATTTCAGACTTAGGTACCCAGTTTACATCTCAGTTTTGGAGATAAAGTCTTAGTGCTCAAGTTAAGCTTAGTACAACTTTTTACTCTCGGACGGATGGTCAGGCCAAACAACTATTTAGACCATGAAGGACATGTTGAGAGCCTGTGTCATTAATTTTAAAGGTAACTTGGATGATCATTTACCATTGATAGAGTTTGCCTATAATAACTGTTATCATTCTACATTTAAAGGCTCTATTTGAGGCCTTATACGGTAGGAGATGTAGGTCTCCTATTTCTCGGTTTGAAGTGGGTGAAGTTGCCTTGACAACACCCGAGTTTGTGCATAAGGCTATGAAGAAGGTTAGATTGATTAGAGAAATATTGAAAACATCCCAAAGTCGACAAAAGTCTTATTCGGATGTAAGAAGAAGGGAACTTGAATTTGAGGTTAATAATTGTGTTTACTTAAAAAATCTTACCCATGAAGGGTGTGATGCATTTTGAAAAGAAAAAAAGATTAGTCTCCGCTATATAGGTCCATATCAGATTTTGATGTAGATTGGAAAGGTGACATATGAGTTAAATTTGCCTTTTGAATTGGCATTATTGCATCCGGTGTTCCATGTGTCCTTGTTGAGGAAGTTTAGATGTGATCCTAGCCCCACTGTGACTTTGGAGAATATTGGTATGAAAGAGAGTTTTTTATATGAGGAGGTTCCAGTTGAGATCCTAGACCGGCAAGTTAGAAAGCAACAAAATAAGGAAATAACTTCAGTTAAAGGGTTATGGAGGAACCAAGAGGTTGGGGGTTCTACAAAAAGATGAAGCCGATATGGTATTGCGATATCCTCATCTCTTTCCTCCCATTCCTAGTTGAGGTATTGAGTTCCTTTATGATCCACTCAGTCAAAACCATGTGTTTCAGTCATTCTTATATTTTTATATGTATTCACGTTAATGAAATGAGTTTAAAAGTCATGTTTTAGGTTGGGATTGAACATTCCATGTTTTATGTATTTTTGGTATAATTTGGATTCACGTTGTACTGCTATGTCTCTTTTCTATCCTATTCATGCTAGCTTTAGTGCTATTCGAGGATGAATGTTTCCAAGGGGGAGATATTGTAAGCTCTCGGAGGTTGAAAAGTCAAAAAATGAGGTATTAAAGGAAGTCTGTACAAGATTTGCACTAGGTGCTTACCACGGGACCCTTCACGAGCCGCACTCAACTTCATGGATTGTGTAAAGGGACCATGTAGGTGTTAGATATCATAGGAGTTAAGGGTGAAGATCACGGAGGGCTTTGTGGGCCATGAATAGTTTATGGGCAATGAAGCCTCCCGTGAACTTGACCCCCAAGGTTTTTGAGTTTTGTGAGGACCACAAGAGGCACCACGGGCCGTAGTGAGCACCACAAGCTGTGGTGTCCTTCGTGGTGGTCACCCCCTTCAGACCCCAAGATAACCTCGCCACCACTATGGGCCGTAGTGAGCTTCACAGACTCTGGTGGGTCCTCTATGCATGTGTCATTTTACTTTAAGATAGGGGTATTTTGGTCTTTTTATTATGATCTCATTAATGAATGTAGATGATTTTTGGGGATTTATTCTATTCTATTAACTGTCCTAACCCTTTCTAATCCTCTCATTCTTACCTAAACACTCAAAACCAAAACTCTTCTCTTAAGAGCTTTCTTCTTCCTCAAGCAATTCAAAAAGAAAATCAAGTCAAGTCTTCAATTCAAGAGTAATTTAGGGCTTCTCAGCTCTAAGATATGTGGGAATTCATCCATGGGCCCGTTCACCCATGTAGTTAAATGTTTTCTCTCAAAATCTCTTATGATTTCTTCTTCTAAAAGCCCTAATTTCATGAATTTGTATTGGGTCTTCTCACTTATGATATATCTTATGATTATTGATCAAATTATGCATAATTCATGTTATATTTCATATTTTCAAGGTGAATTTCAATAACCCATACTATATGCTAGTTTCAAGTATGTTTTCAATGAATCATGATCATGAATTTCAAAGAATTTTAATGAAAGTTTTATGAATACTTATCAATGCTTATGAATGACTCATGAAAGATTATGAATAATGTTTCAATGATGTTTTAAGAAAGAAGTTAGGTGTGATAAGTTAGTTCTCACACAATCATGTTAAAGAGGCGATAAGGTTGTTCTTATCAACTTATGGATTCTTATGAATCAATCATATTACTGAGCTATTATTATGATTTTACTATGATGAGGATTGATATCTATTATTTTCTTTCCTAATTATGTTAATGACTATGTTTTCATAAAATTCCATTGGGATAATGACTAAGCACCGAGAGCACTTTAAGGTGGAGTTTGGTTCGGTATCCATAGTAACTATCCAAGAAAATGCTAGTAGAAACTTTTAATTCCTAACTACGTTGCCCGCATAAGTTTAAAGTGTCAATATGGCATAGCTAGTGATCTACATATAGCACAAAGAAGAAGTACTATCACAAAGTCTACCTTGGCAAAGTTGCCTCCCTCTTCTCGATGTGGGATTACATTGAATACTATGTTATACCTCACATGGTCTTATATGTCGATTAAAGGTCTTATTCCATATCAAGGTATATGAAAAGGTATTACAGTTCTCATGATGATGATGTTTTGATGCTTTGACCATATGATTATGATGTTTTAAGGTTTTCAAGGTTTTACTCATGTTTTAAGTTATTGGTCATACATCCTCATGCTCATATTGATTATGTCCTATATTTATTGTTCATTCATACTTATCATATCACATACTTTTTGCCTACATTATATCATAATGTAGGGTCGAACGATCATCGCGCGCCTCCTACTCGTGACTAGAGTAGAGCTTTACTTTTCTATTATTGGTGAGTCCTCATGCTTCGATGATAAGACTTTTATCTTTTCATCATTCTTATGACTATAATAGTTTTTATAGGTGAGTTAGGAGCTTCCCTTACGCCCCTATCTAGTTAGTAGAGGCATTTAGATGTTATCGAGTCTGTGTTGTCTTTGATTTGAGTTTGAGACTTGTTCTCTTTTATTGAGACTTTTCCATGTTTAGACTTTACTTCTGCATCTAGATTGTTGCTTATTTGATTAACTCAACTTATGTATGCTAATATATAATATGATAAGAGGCTTGGTTGGGGTCCCTCATAATTCTTATTGCTGTGGCGCACCTATGATCTAGCTTGGGTCGTGATAGGTAAACTTCAACTCCTCAGCGTCATCATACAAAATAGTAAATTTCTCTATGAAATCATTAATATTATCATTCATAACCTTTAATTTTTTCTTTTTACAATTTATTTTACTAACATACAATCCATAATTCTTTCTTATCATTCCAAATTTGGTGGAGTTTGATGCCGACTCACTCATGATTCTTGTCTTGTAAGTCTTACTAATCTACTGTAGAGTACATAATTTTTTTCTTGTCCTTTTACAATATTTATGGACAAGAAAATATGTTTTTACAATAAAATTTCCAGTATTACCATCAAGACTTTCAAGAATATGCCAAGGACAAGCCTTCTTACACTGTATCCTGATCCTTTCCTTTTCATTAGGTTTCAATTTAATGTTCACACTCTTCTAATATAGTAAATTTGTTGTGCTTTCCTAAACTCAACATTATTCACAAACATCATATATAATTGAAATAATTTTTTTTTTGACAGTTGGGTCAAAGTAGACCTTGGTACTTACATTCCTAGCTGGTAGATCTACAACCTCATCAAACTCAATAGGATCTTCTTTATCTTCACTAATATCACTGTCAGGATTTGAGCTATCAAAATAAAGGTCAGCCCCACTTAATTTTCCTTCATATTTTTCCCGCTTGTTCTTATTAATATTTTAAAATCAACATCTATACCTATAGGATCAGAGGGTATCTCCTCTACATTTACCCTAGCCATCTTCTCTTTACTATAGTTGTTCTTGAATGTTAGATTGTTTAGCTTCAACAAACTACTCATTCAAGTTACTTAAATCATCAATGTTCTCACCAACATCATCGAGTGGCTCTGAATTACATCAAATTCTTCATAAGCTTAAAAGTGGTAGAAAGAAAAAATATTACCTTCATCTTCATCTAAGTCCTTTAAAAAAAACTTGGCAACAACCTTTTTATCCTTTCCTTTGTCTATCCTAGGCTGCTGATCTTCATTTATATCCACATCAATATTTCATCAGATGATTAAGGAGAAAACACATTAGCGCAAGCATTTATAATAGTAGGTGAGGGTGGGGGGTTGACCTTTTTGGAGTAAACAATTGGGCTAGCTGCATCTCATTTTCATCCTCAATAATTAAAGGAGTACTAATTTGATATACCACATATTTTCATGATCTTGGCCTACTGTGAGTGGAACATGTAATGATTCAAATCGTCGTTATTTAGGTGGAATAATTTTTTTATGAACTAAGTTGAGCCGAGTCTATGCCATCGTGCCATAGAGAGAATATTCCCGCCATAGCAGTGCTGCCATGGTGACATAGGACCTGTAATTGCAGGACAACTGGGGTCATAAGTAAAAGACATGAATTCTTATTTTCTCTTCTTCTTTTAAGTACCAAAATAGGTGAGAGTCACCATAGAAGCCCTCAGAAAGTTGATCTTGGCTTGGAGAGAAGTGAGGAAGAGAATTCTAGCACAAGAAAGCCTACAAACCATGCATTTCAGGCCCATTTGTGTTGTGTTTCCTTTTAGAATTCAGGGATCATTCTATAATCCTTCTACAATTACTTGGCGCCTAGGTAGGCTAGGTTTTCTTAATTGACTAGTCGTAAGTTTGTTCCTAAGCATACTATATCGTAGATTAATGAGAGATGTCATGCTTAAGCCTTTGAGCATGGAGTTTGGATGGTTAATTATTGTTATTGTTGTTTAGGACATGAATATATGTGTATACGAGTTATAATTAGCTTGTGACTAGTGGTAGAGGTCCTGTGCTTGAATATAAACCTTGGTAATACCTGTTTAGAGGGAGAATGACTAGTGTGAGGTTAAGTGTAGGGTGATTGTTAGGTGGTTATGAGATTCTAAGGCTTGAGATAATAAAAATGAGAGGTCCAATATTGATTATTGATGTATATCGAGGGATATGCTTGTATATATAATTGACGGTGATGATTTATTTCTGTTTGTGTGATATATGCATGTTAACTACAATTGATTGTATTGCATGCATATATGAGACTAGAAAAAGATGTAATGAACTTAATTAAATAACTATTGAGATCAATTGCATGCATTAAACTAGATACTTGATTTGCAAGCTATGAACGATTCATTATTGATTGTGATTGTGGTTGTTGGATTGGATACCATAATGATACATATTGGATCAGTGTCGGGCTGAATCATACTAAATATTGGATAAGGTACCAGACCGATATATATTTGATCAAGTGTCACACTCAAACATACTAGATATTAGATCAAATTTCACGCTGATATATACTAAATATTGGATCGGGTACCATGTTAGTACATAATAATTATTTGGGTGTGGATTCTATGAGAGAACCATTGTTGACTGAATATTTGTGATTGAATATGAATTCATGTGTGAGAACTATTGTATTTAAAATTGGCATGATCGTAACTGACGAGGCCCATCTTGTGTAATAAGTAATGTGAAAAGATTGGAAATTTATGTTATCTATGTTACTATATTGAGATTGATACAGTGAAACTGTATATTACTCCTGAAATGATAATTAGTAATATGTTCCTGCATATGCCTATTTTATGTATTATGGTGGTTAGATATGTCCAGGATCCAGGTATGGAATGGTGTACAAGTAAGAATCAGAATGGTTGACGTGGGAATGAAGTGACTAAGTTAAACCTTATGGAGAGAGTTCAGTTTGGGGTGGTTAGCAAGCTTTGCTATGGTATGCTATGATGTCAAGAGCCAGATTATGGAAAGAGTAACATGTAAGAGTGGTAAGTGTGTGTTAGGCGGATTTGGGGTGATGTTTAGCCAAAACCTCCTCTATGTGTGATAGAAGAGTTAGGCCTCAATCTGTTTTAGAGTTAGTAGCAGACCAACTAGAAGGGATAAATGATAGGCTTAAGTGACATTAGAGAGGTAAATGGGGATGGTAGAATTTTGTGCATAAAGGTTGGACGGTGTATTTTCTTGAGTACATGCTTTTTCTTGTTAATTATTGTATATTATGCGGTGGATATTTAGTTGATTGATGATATCTACCAGTACGTGTTGTTTGTACTGATACTACTCTTGCTATGCCACTTGGCATAGTCTGGTTGCAGGTTAGTGATGTTTGCTAGGTGCAGACAAAGATGATTCTCCAACAGCTTGTACTCTTCCTTTCTATTAGTGGGAGCTGTGTTAGTGTTTTTATTTATGTACTGTATTCTTAAAAGCTCTTGAACTTGTTTAGACTAGTATCCTTAGGGGTGTTAGAATCTTTTGCGTAAATAACCTTAGAGTTTTAAAATTTAATTATGGTGTCTTCCTGACTCTCGTAGGCTGTTCTTCGGTAATTTTTCACATGTTATTCTGTTAAGGGAATTGAGGGTTCACTACTTAGGTGTTAGAGTAGGTGCCCGCACGGTCTGGTGAGTTGGTTCATAACAAAGCCACACTAACCTTCTAGTGGGAGAACCAATACTACACCCCAACTAAATACACTATCAACTAATATGCTTTTAAATATGTCGAAACAATTTAAATATAGTAGTTCAAAATCTCAGTTTTTATAAACTCAGAAAGTTAGTCAAAACAAATGCGGAAAACACTTTCTAGAACCTGAAAGTCATTGTACTAAAACTCTAACTGAAGTTCTAAAATAAAGGGATGCAACCCCCAAATAATAGTATAAAAAAAGTCTAAAAAAGGGTCTAAATCCGAAGAGAATGGACTAAGAGCAAGTACATTATTAGTACACAACCACCGTATAGTGGTAGGATCACGCGACCATTTCAGTAAATAAAATATGAACCAGAAACTACAACATAGTACAACAACAACAACATATACAATCATGTCACAATTATTATAATTCATAAATCAATATACAGGACAACATACTTAATCACAATACAATAGTAGTCCACAGATGGTCCTCTCATGGAACCCATGCCCAAACTGTTAGTGTGTCGGCGTGACATTTATTTCAATAGTTAATTTACCGATATGGTATCTATTCCAAATGTACTAACGTGGTACTCGATACAATTATACAGGTATGGTATCCGATCTAAATGTATCGACATGGTACCCGATCTAACATGAAGTAACACATCATAATCACAATAACAATGAATAGGCATACACACTTGAACAACTAAATTATACATTCATTGCATACAGTTTCATCACAGATTATCATTTCACCTCATGTTCATTCCTCTTTCCTAATCATAAATATATATATATATATATATATATATATATATATATATATATATATATATATATATATATATATATAAATACTAGTGAAATAGTTAACAAGTAAATATAACACAAACGGAAAATATAACCATCACCTACCTCAAAAAAGGTCTTGGAAACTTTAATGAACTGAACCTTTTCTTTATTCCAAAGCTTTGACTCGTTCTTGGTCTAAAAAAAATTAACAACACAAGTAATCAATGAACAATGGCCTAATTTATCCGGATTGTAACAAAATTCTAACCCTTGACCAATTTCATGATCCTATCACCCAACTAGGACTTTTTCCCACCATAAATTTCAGGTCAAGAACCCTCTCCTAAGATAATTACCATGGATTCTATGGTCTAAGAATCAAAATACAAGTTATGAGAGTGATTAACTTATCTTTAGCTCAAGAATCGATGAAAAACTGAAAGAAGTAGCCCTGGGTCGCCCTTTTTCTCTCAAAAAATGAAGTTGCAGCAAAAATAATGTTTTTGAGAGTTTTACCCGATAAAATCCATGTTTGGCCTATCATAGCGGGATTAATCCCGCTTTATCGGGTTGCACGGAGACAAAAACTCATAATTTGGGTATCAAATCCCTATTTCACAACACAACCTTAAATATTGACATTCTAAAACAATCCTTTTACGCCAAGATCAATTTCAGGAGTTTTACTTGCTCGAATTCGATTCCGTAAAATCACACTTTCTCCTTAATATCTTGACTATCAGGTCAAACAATCAAAACTTAAAAATCAATCTGAATCTATTACCGAATTATCGTAGACCTCACCTGATAGGGCCTAGTCTCAAAATTTTTAAGTTACTACTCAAACTTTTTCTGGCCCAATTTTTTTCTCCATTGGCTTATGTACAACGATAGGAACTAGTCGTTACACATGTACATCAACAAAGTCCCCATCCTTCAAGCTGTTAATAAATCTTGACACATCAACATCATTATTTAACATGTAATAACCACCTTTTTTGTTAACTTTGCATTCAAATGTTTCAATTTTTTCAACTATCAAATCACTAGCTAAGTTTTGAAACAACATAATATGGAGGTCATCGACATCTATATCTATTTTTCAAGATCTCATATTCCATTAGCATACTTGAGTTCAGGGTCTAATAAAGAACAACCTCCATGATTTATTTGTAGTGTTATAATTGTTGAAGCCATAATGTTATCAAGCCTACAAAATTACAAGAATACTTTCACATAATTAATTTTGACTAATTCTTAATGGAATACAACAAAAAGTCCTATTTTCTAAGCAAAATTTTTTAAGATTTCTTTATATGTTTTTCACAAAGACCTTATAATAATCTGATACAATCCAATTGGTCCACTAACAAGAATAAAATCCAACACAGTTGATCAAACAAAAAAGAAATTTAGTTCAAATGAAATTGGAGTTTTACGGAAACAAAATATCCTAAAATCCCAACATATTTCCAACAAATGCCATTGAATACTTAACACTACAAATAGCTATTACTCTTATATTAGGCATTTAACAAAGCAAACTCTTCCATGAAATCACATCATAAACTTTGCAAAATTTCCTAACCCTAAAATACAATAAAATTTAAAATCAAAGACTAAAACCGACTGTAAAACAAAGAGATGTGAGAAAAAGTTGATAAACTTACAAGTAAAGAGTGAAATACACACTCAAGCACCCTTAAAATCGATAAAATATCACGATGGTAAACCATGTGAATCGGAAGTAGAGAGAATAAGGGGTTTGGTTGAACAAAAGAAAAAGAAATATTTGAAAGAGGAAGGAAATTAATAGTTTTAACATGTCATTTTCTATGTAGCATTTTATGATGTGAAAATCTACGTGTATGCATTTGTAATTCATGCACCATCGAGTAGTCAAAAAAAGAGTTTAAAATGTTATATTTCAGTAGGTTCGAAGATTCAGTTGACAAAGTCATGGGTATAGACAAACGGAGCCAAGTACCAATGCCTCGCAGGTCATTCCGCCTTTAAATAATGATGAAGAATTAATTATTTTCTTCAAAATTATTCTTATTTTAACACATGAAATTTTACACCATTAAACAACCACTTCTTTGTTCAAGACATTTAATTAAGGGTAATATAGTAGTAAAACATTTCTTAGTTTGTAGAATTAGGAAGTTTCGTTAAGGGGTGTGTCCAAACTAAAAACACTATTGCTTATTTTGAGATGGAGGGAGTAATGTTTAAGATCTTGGCCAAAGTCTTAATATTATTAAGAGGTATTCTTGGGAGGGATAATAATAATCCCCACTCTATTCACAATGACTAGCGACCACCATTAACTACCTCAATCATCACAACCACTAGTACTGTCAACCCCCGACAATCTCTACCATCACAATCAATATCATTGCTAACCTTTATTGTTAGTCATTGCTACACCTATCACCTCCATTATTATAATTATTTCTATTGCCACCACCATTGTTGTTACCTTCACGGCCACCTCCACCACCAAAATGAACCACTGTCATCATTGCAGTCAACCCCTACTACTAATTACCAACTCCACTATCACAACTATCACCACCACAAACTATCACCAACACATCATCAACTACCACACATTTTTTTGCCACCACTATAGTGTCACCATCGACGCCACCTCCTCCACCACTATCAGCCAATACCACCACCATCATCACTGCGGTCAATCCCTACCGCCAACACCTACAATGTCATAATTAGCCCCGCCAGTAACTACCACCAACACATCATCAACCATCATACGTTCTTCAACTACAATCATCAAAATTTCAAAATACAAATATCAACCAACTTCACCATCGCAACCTCTACCACCACAATCAACTTTCAAACCTCCAACATCATGATAGTCACTACAATACCAACGACCTCCACCATCACAATTATCACACCACCATTACTAGCCACTAACACCAACCATTACCATCACTATCACTACCACTACAAATCATCTTCACTATCAATAGAGAACATAAATATTTCATTTTTTTATATCAAATAATGGTTTTATTTTATTAAATTAGTATATTTTTTAAAAATATATTTTTTTAATTTTATATTTATTATGTTTACAAATAAATTAATCATGCATATTCAGATGTTAGAAAACAAACGGTTTTAATCGTTTGGTGTTTAGATCTAAAGACACTATCTTTATTATAATTTATATAAATTAATTAAATAGATCTTTAAAGATAAATACGTACTTTGAAATAAAATTAGTGAAAGATAATAACTCATTAATTTTATAAGACTTGTCTGTTGGGTAATTGATTAACGTCTTTGGCTTGAGATTGGCCAGGCACAACATAGATGACCCATATTAATTGTTAGATAGGATCAATTTTTCTCAAACATTATCATCATTACCTGTAAAATTATATTGTGCTGTTTTAGTATTGAAGTCAATAGTTAGACATGACTATGTTAAAGTAGGCTATGTTTCTCATCGCTTCTCTAAGTTGTCTTTGATAAAGCAAGAAAAAATCACTAATATATTGCCATGCTGACTTTTAATTATTTTGTCGAAAATATGTTTGTGCTTTCATAGATAGGTTCCACTATGATGTGTTATGCATCATGTACTTCTGTTTTATAGTTGCTAACTAGTAATATAGTAATTTCAAAATGTCAATATCATAGAAATGCCGACATCAACCACTCAATTATCAAAAGGCAAAGGGTGTTTGGGTGGGGTGTGTTTGGAAATGGCTAGCCTAATCAAAGAGGAAATGATTCGGTATATATTTCTTTTTATATAATAATTTAAATAGAAGAAAATGGTCCTGTACAGATGTTTTGTATTTTGTTTGCAGAAATCTTACGTGTAAAATAAAAATTTCTTAAGTAATTGGACAAAACTAGTTGACCACTTATTAAACTAGAGTGAGGAAACCAACAAGATTCAACAGAATAACTACTGGCCTAAGACATATTTCAGCCCCAGTAATCATGCACACTTGAAATGCTGAATTGAAAAAATCATGGCAGTTTTTGAAATTGACAGTTGCATTTTGCATTACTCTTGTGAAGAAGAACAAACGAGAGAACAATATTAAGGATAATTTTTAGTATGTTTTCTCATTAATAATAATAACACTATTTATTTATACACGAATTTAATCAAATCACTAACCTACTAGTAGGGATGAACAATACCGAATCGAAAACGGCAACAAACTGCAAATCGAAAAGAAAAACTAGACTAGTGGTTTGGTATTCAAAAATACCCGACTATAATTGGATTGGTTTGATTTGAACTTAAAAAAGTCAACTTGAGATTGAACCAATTCGATATTATATTTATAAGTTTTAAATTTATTTTATACATAAAATTATTTACTTTGATATAATTTATAAATATTTCTTATACTTTTTCGTAGTTTTTATCTTTTGACATATTATTTCAAGTTTGACTTAGAATTTTGAATGGTCTAATAAATGTTATCGTCCATAGATATTAGTAACTCTAATAAAACTCAAATCAAAATCAAAGCAATACTAATGCTAAAAAAAATTCAATTCAATACTAAGAATGACAATAATGTTGAATATTTATTCCTTAGTTTTACATTAGTTTAGACAATTAAATACATAACCCAATTTTAATTTTTCTTTCATATTTAGTCATGTAATTAATACTTATTAGTCTCTTTTTAACATGATTTAGTACTTTAAATTTATGATCATTTACATTATGACTTATTTATTTGCAATATTTGTTTTATGCGATTTCATTATTATTTTTTGTTGAATATTTTTGTGTCATTACTCGTATTATATTTTGTGTTATTTTCTATAAAAAAAAAACACCTTTAATAGTTGTATTATGTAGTGTTTGCATTAGAAAATAAATTTGGTTTTTGTGAGTTTGATTTTTGGAAAATAGCAGCCAGATGATCTGGGCACTTTATAGCATTCTATAAAGAAGTAATCCTGGATTTACAACATTAATTTTGCTAATTGATAAAACTCAATTACCTTTTCTTTTTTTTTTACATCTCTTACTTTAGAGTTTCCAATATCTTGTTTGGCAATCAACATGAGTTGTGGTGCAGTGGTGAGATTGTTTCATCCTTAATTAAAGGTCTAGGGTTCGAGTCCTGGGTATAAAAAAAATTTTGTTGGGAGCGTCACTCCCGAATGAACCTTGCAGTGAGCGATTCAAATTTACTCGGTACTCCACAGGTTCCAACCCCAGGTGAAAAAACAAAAGTCACACTCTAGCTCTTGCTTGGTTCATTGTTACTACTTACTACTTTTATTTCTTCTTTTATCTCATTCAATATAATAGATCATCATCATGTATTAAAGTGCTCTTATTTGTAGTGAGCGTTTCTTTCTTTAATTAAAATTACAAACTGTCTATTCACAGGTCGGCATGATACGGCTTCCCCTGTCCTTGCTTTCGTTTTTTATATTAGCTTTCTTAGTTACATAGGCGGGCTGCGAAAAGAGAAGACAGAGACACTTTCCGTCTCGATTTATGTGACATCACTTGAGTTTTGACTTGATACAAAGTTTAAGAAAATAATTAAGTTTTAAAATTTATAGTCTAAAACAAACCTTAAATATTGGTGCAATTATAAATCATTTTATTAAGATTAAAAGGAGAATTTTAAAGTTAAGTTATTTCTAATTATAAAAAAGTGACATACTTTTAGAGGCAGACTAAAACGAAAAGTGTGTCACTTAAATTGAAATTGGGATGGAGGGAGTGATAGACTTTCATTGGTATCATTAGTTATTCACTTATCTCAATTTATGTGACATTTTTCGCATTTCGAGATTCAACCTACATAAACTTTGATCAATATTTTAAAATATATTTTTTTCAATCATATTGACATAAAAATAATTACAATTTTTAGTACTTTGGACGAAGGGAGTAGGTAATAAGGCTTTAATGTTGTTGCTATCGTTAAATAACCTAAAGTTCTTTCTAATTTAAGCGAAGATATAATTAGAATTAAAAATAAACCTGAGTCGAAAACCTTCCTCCTCATCTTTATGAGAATCTTCTAAACGGAAGCTTTCTCATTACAAGTCTAGCAAAATTCTAACTGGTATAGGCTTGGTGACAACGCAAACAAAAATAACAAATTAAATATAATTTTACAAATAAAATTTTAAAAAATATAGAATATATGCAGATTTTTTTTTTGTTTCGTGAGATAAAAAGGTTGCTTATAGACTCAACTTGGATTTGAGACTTCACAAGCTACATGAATTCACATATGGGCTATGTTGTCTAGTTGTATTTCGTGGAAGAAGTTTAATTTATATAATATTGTTAAGTTACTTTTACGTGTTGTAGCATGTAATTTATGTAATTTATAAACTTAGATGCATAATTAATAGAGATGTTTCTGGCCACGAGATGAGGAGATTCTCTTTTATTGTTAAGCTTCTTCGCCTCTTCTTTCTTCACTCCTTTTTATATTTGGGCTGATAATTGGATAAAATCTCTTTAAATAAAAAAGGGTGGTATAAATTGATTTTTTTTCTCTATATTATTAATGTAATTTAATCTAGGGAAAATGCTTAAATATGTCTGTTGAAGAATGATAAAAGTCCACATTGATAATTAATGAGATGGGTGGACTGTTTATAAGGTTTGGACAATCTTCCTCCCTTTGAGCTAGCTTTTGAGGTGTGAGTTAGGCCTAATACCTAATTTAACATGGTACCAGAGCACGACCCGTCTCACCCAATGTTGGGCCCCCCAAATTTAAAATAGCCCGCACACTAGATGCTAATCATTGGGCGTAAGGTGAGTGTTGAAGAATAATAAAAGTTTCATATTGGTGGTTAATGAAATATGTGGACTCCTTATAAGGCTTGGGCAATCCTCCTCCATTTGAGCTAGCTTTTGGGTGTAGTTTAGGCCTACGACCAAATTTTCAATGCCATCAAACTTTTAGAAAATATTCATTTATGCCACCCGTTAAAAGTTTGACTCATTTATACCATTGTCGTTTGAGAAAAAGTTCATTCATGCCATTATTTTTTAACACTGATTTTGTAAAACCATTTTTAGTTGTGACCAATTATAATTCGGCCACATCATTAATTATTTTTATTTTAAAAAAAAAATCAACCTAACTCAACAAGACCACAAACAACTTTTAACACTTTTCAAATGAAGTTTTGGATCAAATGCACCCGTTTTGCTCTTCCTCAAGAACACATGAACAACACCAAAAACTTCCAAATTTTCAACTTCTCATGATCCAACTCACCGGGACGTGCGGGCACCCACTCTAATATCTAAGTAGGAGAACCCTCAATACCCAACCAATCAAATATGCAGAAAAGAATTAGGGAATACCAGAATTTTAAAGTTTAAAAACCAATGGATTATGAAATACTGAGTTAAACAACATCAAGATCTGAATCTATTAAATAATTTACACCTCACGAATCTAGTTTAAATAGATACAAGAGCTACTAAGATTATAACATATACGAATAAAGCATGACACATATTCGACCATAAGGAAGGAAGAGTAGAAGTTATTAGAGACCATCTTCATTTTCACCTATGAAATATTACTGAACCTACAATCACACTATACCAAGTGACATAGCAAGAGTAGCAACAGTACAAACAACATATACTAGTAGGCATCATTGGTCAACCCAATGCCCATCACATAATATATTGAAATCAATAAGGAAGAAACATGATCAACAAGAAAACTATACCACCAACATTTTATGAATAACTATCACCTCTCCCTATATTCTTATAGCATAACTATCACCTCTCCCATCGAGCAATTGCACAGACGTGACCTTTCCTCAGGCTCTAGTGATGGCTTATGCAGTGTAGGGGATCGACTTAAATGTGGAGGAACAAATAGTATCCAAGTGGAAGATGTTCTATCAAAAAATAATAAGAAGACATTCTTCCTTCCGAGACCAGTAACCGCGATGTGCAAGGTGGCAAGGGAGCTACTCTTAGACTCCGATGAGGTACTTCCCTGGATCCTCCTTATTACTCTCTCTTAATCAGATAAGCTTATTCCAGAGGAAACAAAGAGGAGGACGAGTGGTGCTGAGAGGAGTGCTGCAGAGGTGAACTACGAGGGATAGGATGAAAAGGACGAATGGCCCCCTTCCATTCATTCTCAGCCTACACTTTCATCCTCTCATGTGGAGGAGGACTTAGCTGTAGGTTGAGAGGAACCTATGCCAGTACTTCAGCTCCAGTACCATCTTTCACTGCCTTGGAGGTTGAGATGCTCTGCTACCAACTGCGATGAGAGAAGAAGAAGAACATACAAATAGACCGTTTGATGGGCACGATGTGGAAGGCCATCCATGTCATTTTCTCTTGTATAGCCCCAGTGAGAGCTTACTAGGCTCGAATCAGCGGACTTCAAAAAGTTCCCTTTTCTGAGCAAGGCCTGGACAGATGAGCGCGGCCTAGAGGACCTTGACTTGGATGATAACCCTCCCCCTCTCTCTAGGTAGAAAGCCTTGTTGATTTGGGTTTGCCCCGTTTGGGCATGTAACAAATAATATTTCTATTTCCTTGATGCTTTCCTTATATTTTTGTAAGCACATGGATGGTGGATTAGGATTCTCGTAGCCTCTATAAATATTAGACTAATTATAACGCATTCTTCTACCACTGGGTGCCTGTTAGAGTATGAGAATTAGTCAATTTATATTTCGAAGTCAATTGGAAAACAGGAGGGATAATCCCGCTATAGCGCCGATTACAGAATTAGTTCCCAGGAGGACTTTTCCTGGGAGTTTCCCTTTTTCTAAAGTCCTTTATCGACTCCCAGGGTCATGACTTAGCCCAAACTTGACTCTCCTAGCTGAATTTCGGCGGGGTCTATCATAGGGTCAATCCATCACTACATATTCAAATAGCTTTCCCCCCATTATCTTGAAACAACAACAGGTACACTTCAAATATCATATGCACACTGATCACTGGGGAAACAAGTCATAAGATATGTTTAATGGATTAGTTATAACAACAATTTCTCTATTAGGTACCCAATCGACTTGATCTCTCATGGTTTTTCAATCGGTCCTGAATGTCGTGAAATCAGAGTTTCTCTACAGTCCCAAATCATTCGTTCCACCTTACCATCATCATAATAGGTAAGTCCTTAACAATAAGAATGATATTCCCTCATATAGGTACATCATTT
Organism: Solanum dulcamara; assembly: GCF_947179165.1. Taxonomy (NCBI): domain Eukaryota; kingdom Viridiplantae; phylum Streptophyta; class Magnoliopsida; order Solanales; family Solanaceae; genus Solanum; species Solanum dulcamara. The sequence goes on from NC_077243.1 coordinate 21,375,099, forward strand.
AACATGTCAGGAATTCATTCATTAATCACATGGTAGTTTATCATTATGTTGTTTCACATCACCAAGTTATGACTTTCTTTCTGATCATAAGTTCACAGAAGCCCAAGGAATCATATCTCTCATAAATTCAACCATTCGACAAGTATATGTCACACACTGACGAGTATTTCAAACAACATTATGCACATAACCTCATCATATCATTCAGGAAAGTACACTTCACACACTAATAACTATTCACATACTCTATGCACATAATCATAATTTCAAGATATATCACACAAGCAAGCCAAAATTATTAACTAGTTCGCTTCATGGATAACCATTAGTTGATCATCCATGAACTTACACAACCTTTATGGCTAGATACCAATTGGAACCTTCTTGGTTTTAATTTCTCTTGCTTGTATCCCTTCAACCGCGACAACGACATCAAGTTTACTTTGCTGAGATACCAATTGAAATTCGAAGATACCAATTGGACTCAATCCATATCACAAGCGATAAACTACACGAAATGAGAGAAGAAATGAAATGAATTCCTAGAATGTTTCATAACTTCCCGAAGATTAGATATGGATGTCAACAAACCAATTCGCAATAGTCTATTTCACACTTGCTCTTGTACTGGGAGACTGGTAACCAAGGTTCTGATTCTAATTTGTCAGGATTCAACCAACCGGACCGTGCGGGCACCCACTCTAATACCTAAGTAGGAGATGCTAAGCACTAGGCATGAGGTTGGGTGTTGAAGAATGACAAAAGTTACATATTGGTGGTTAATGAGATGGTGGACTCCTTATAAGGCTTGAAAAATCCTCCTCCCTTTGAGTTAGCTTTTGGAGTGTGAGCTAGGACTAAAATCTAATTTAATAATGCCATCCAACTTTTTAAAAAGATTCATTTATGTCACCCGTTAAAAGTTTTGCTCATTTATACCATTGCCGTTTGAGAAAAGGCTCATCCATTCCATTATTTTTTAACACCGATATTGCAAAATCATTTTTACACGTGACCAATTATAATTCGGCCACGTAATTAATTATTTTTATTTTTTTAAAAAGTCAACCCAACTCAAAAAAACTCCAAACAACACTTAATACTTTTCAAATGAAGTTTTGAATTAAATGTACCCGTTTTGCTTCTTCTTTCTCAAGAACACATAAAAAATATCAAGAACTCCCAAATTTTTAACTTGTCACGACCCAATCCACTGAATCGTGCGTACACTCACTCTAATACGTAAGTAGAATAACCATCAATACCAACCAATCAAAGTTGCGAAAAAATCAAGGAATACCATAATTTTCAAGTTTAAAAACCAACGGATTATGAAATGCTGAGTTAAACAAAATCAAGATTTGAATCTATTAAATAATTTACACCCAGGGATCTAGTCTAAATAGGTATAAGTGCTACTAATATTATAACATATACGAATAAATCAAGACACAACTCCCACTATAAGGAAGGAAGAGTAAAAACTGTTGGAAACCGTTTTCATCTTCACCTACAAAACATTACTAAACCTGCAACCAGACTATGACAAGTGGCATAACAAGAGTAGTATCAATACAAACAAAACATACTGATAGGTGTCATTGATCAACCCGATACCCACCGCATAATATATAAAAATCAACAGGGAAAAAACATGATCAACAAGAAAACTATACCACCATCAATTTACGCATAACTATCACCTCTCCCTATATTCTTGTAGCCTAACACTTGCCCAATATCATTGGTCCATAATCGATTCTAGTACCACTAGTCTACTATGCTAGCCTTACAAACCCACAAGCCCCTATGTCAACAACACAGTCCTTAACCCATTTGCTGCTAGTTAGCAAGGTTTTACCAACCCTCCTAGACCGATAAATTTCCACCATACAGTACCCAGTCACCTCATAATCACGTCTCTAGGTGGTTCTGAATCTCACCATTAATCACAATAGTAACTACCACTCAATGGAACTCTAAGTAATCGATTCCCAACTTACAACCTGACCTCTACTCTTATGCCAGATTTCATAGAATACCACAGACAACTACAATATGGTCACACAATGTTGCACAGCCGTACCTCTAGATAGTACTATACTTACTCCAGTCGAAACTAGAAGCAATTACAAAATCGGTGAAATCATTCATAGTATTGCCAACCATTCAGTCTTTATACCTGCATCACACTAATTCATAGAATGAAAGATACCAAATGTTCCTCTCATGTGTTTATCAACACATACTTGGTCTTTTCATGGAATTCATACTCAAAATAATAGCGTATTGGAATGTGACACTTAATCTAGTAAATATGACGAAATGTGACATCCTATCCAGTAATGTATCGGAACATGACAATCGATCCCAACAAACACAACCAAATCACAATCATAATTACAATGAGTAGTCACAATAATTATAACTACCAAGAACAAGTTTGATGTATGCCAATTCATACGTTTAGTTATTTAGCTTTGTTCATTTCATCCCTTCCCATCTCCATACATACATATATACATATAATTTGAGCAGATAACAGTCATAAATTCCACAGACGGAAAGACTAACCACCACTTACCCTTAATTTATGAGACAGTTCTTCCTTACCTAGGTCATATCAAGTTTAACTACTAAAAATACACATTTTTCTGTCCATACTCCGTGCTTGGGGTCCTAAACATGAAACCTTCAGTTAATTTCCCTTATACTAATCAATAGGTACAAGATTTAAGCTTTTCAGATAAGAAAACCTAGCCTACATGGGTGCCAAACAGTTGTGGAGAGGTATTGTGGCTACAATCCTAGCTTTTAGACAATGGGATGGTGAAATTAAGCATGAATTTTCGTTGGTTGAAATCTTTCTTGTTCTGAAATCTCCTTTTCTCATCTTTCCAAGCCTAGAGCAGCCTTCAGAGGGTTTCTGGAGTAACCCTCACCTCTTTTTGGCACTTAGGAAAAAAAGAGGAAAATAGATTTCACATTTTCTTAAGTTCCGTCCTGAGTATCCCGCTCTGGCGACTCTCATCCCGCTGGAGCGGCACCGCCGTAGCAGGACTATGCCCGCTCTGGCCGGATGATGCTTGTTTAGATGACTCAGTTTTTCTACGAATTGCCTTTTTTCTAATTAACGAAGGTTCGGTCATTACACAACTTCTTCAATTCTTCACAAAATCACCTTAAATTTCAAAAGTAGTGTTCCTCCAAGCTAAATGCCAAAATCAAATATCTGTGCGCTCGGATTCAATCTAACTCAACAAGATCCAATTGAAATTTCTCCAAAGTTTCAAAACTTCAACATACTTTAATGGTATAATTTTCTCCACAACTCCAAATCATTTAAAATTTTGAACATAGACTCAAAAAACACCAAGGAACATGAATTTAGTGTTAAAGACACGAATCAAAGCAAATTTTTAAAATTTTGGGATTGATTTTCATTTTTTTAAATAATTTTTTTATACAAGTGAGTTTTTTAATTCCACAAATGATTTTAGAATTTAATTTTTTTATATAAAAAAATATTCATTGACGTGGTCGAATTACAATTGGCCACATATAAAAAATAATTTGCAAAATTGAAGTTAAAAAATAATGATATGGATGAACGTTTTCTCAAACGACAATGACATATATGAGCCAAAAATTTAACAAATGACATAAATGGGGTTTTTTCTCTATCATTTATATAAAAAGGGTGTGTTGATTGGTTTATATCAAGCAGTTTTTAACTTTTAATATCTTTTTCATTTTTAGAGGTGTTTGAAAAGGACAAAAAAATATTTATCACATACTCTTAGGCCTAAAAAATATAAATATAAGCTAATTAAAAGCTAAAAATCTGATATGACCAACTTATTACTTTTAACTTTAAAATTTATAATAAACTACTTTAAAAAATTAATTCAAACACCTCACTAAATTATCAATTAATGCTCATTGAGAAAAGAAATCTTAAAAATCAAGTATTTTATAAAATAAAATAAAAATCATGTCAAGTCAAATAATTACCACTGGTGACGGAAGTAGGAGTATGTTATGAATGAAGAATTTTTACAACATAAAAGGGAGATACACTATGCTTCAATAAAAGGTTGAGGGGCTGGGTGGCTCAATCACCCGACCAAAGGAAACTCCAAACACCATTGGGAAACGTTTTCCTCTCCAACAGTTGAAAAGACAAACAACACATGGACCTCTTCTCAATTTTAACTATAATTAACTCCTTCACATATTATTTCATTTTTTAGGGAAATATTTTGAAGTTAAAATTTGAATTAAATTTTAGTGAGTGAAATAAAAAATTTCCTTTTTAAAAATAAAATAAAATACAGAAATAGGAGAAGAAAAATGGGGAGGAGATTATAAGTACACCAATAAGGTGGAGAATTTTTTAAATATCCAATTAACTGAATTATTAAAATTTTCAAGTGAAATTTCTTTCAAAACTACTATGATCCACTTTTTGAAACTTGAAAATTGTTTTGAAGGCAAATTTTTAAAATCTAATTTAAAATCGATTTAATTCAAAATATAGAGGAAACTCTCTCGTGTCAATAATAAAAAAGACAAACAACATAAAGGACCTATATCCCAATTTTAAGCATTATTAAGCCCTTCTTAGCAATCTGTTCATTTTCTCTGTTAAGGGAGAGACCTATAAGATTCCAATTTTTGTTCAGCTAATGAACGGCCTTGGCTTTTCCTTTATCTCAACTCTCCCTCTCTAGCTTTAAAAAGATTTCCTTCACTTTTGGCTCCTCAAAAATTTAACTACTCCTACTCCCTGCATGCAATAATGGCTATTGATTGTATGATCACAAATGGAAAATCACCCATGCTAGATGAGAAAAAAACATTGATTTTTGATGCATCCCATATGAAACGTGAGTCTAACATTCCCACACAATTCATATGGCCCGACCACGAGAAGCCTTGTGCCGTAGCACAACAACTTGCCGTACCCCTTATTGATTTAAGAGGTTTCCTTTCTGGTGACTCCGACGCGGCCCAACAAGCATCTAAACTTGTTGGGGAAGCATGCCGGAGTCACGGTTTCTTTCTTGTAGTCAACCACGGAGTTGAAGCTAATCTCATTTCTAATGCACATCGTTACATGGACACGTTCTTTGACTTGCCACTTTCGGAAAAGCAAAAAGCTCAGAGGAAAATTGGTGAGCATTGTGGTTATGCTAGTAGCTTTACCGGAAGGTTTTCGTCAAAGCTACCTTGGAAAGAAACACTCTCTTTTCGATACTCTGCTGAGGAAAATTCATCTCACATAGTTGAAGAGTATTTTCAAAGGACATTGGGTGAAAGTTTTAACCATCTTGGGTACGGACAATCGACTATTTGCAAAATCTTTCCGTTTTAATTTATCTGTTTTGATAATTCTATAATTACATCTTTTCACATCTAATGTTTAAGATGATATAATTAAAAGACATTTTGATAATTAACCTTATTTAATTACACAGGAATGTTTATCAAGAATATTGTAATTCCATGAACACACTTTCTCTTGGGATCATGGAACTCTTAGGGATGAGCCTAGGTGTAGAGAAGAGCCACTTCAAAGAATTTTTCGAAGAAAATGACTCGATAATGAGACTCAACTACTATCCACCATGCCAGAAACCAGAGCTCACCTTAGGAACGGGGCCTCATTGTGATCCAACATCATTAACCATTCTCCATCAAGATTGTGTTGGGGGACTTCAAGTTTTTGTGGACGATGAATGGCGTTCCATTACTCCAACTTTCAATGCATTTGTGGTTAACATAGGCGACACATTTATGGTAAGCTAACGTATTACAAAGAGAGAAAAACCGTACATATATATATATATACTCCAATGAACAAGTTGAAATTTTGATGTAGTGGGGTTAATTTTAAGATAGTTTTTTCCCTTTTGCAGGCACTATCAAATGGAAGATACAAAAGTTGCCTGCACAGAGCAGTAGTAAACAACAAGACTCCTAGGAAATCACTTGCTTTCTTTCTTTGTCCAAACAAAGATAAGGTGGTGAGCCCACCAAATGAATTGGTGGACTCCAACAACCCTCGAATATATCCCGATTTCACATGGCCTACACTCCTTGAATTTACTCAAAAGCATTATAGAGCTGATATGAACACTCTTCAAACTTTCTCAAATTGGCTTCAACACAATACTACTGCACAACTTTAAGATTCAAGACCTTCCAATTTTCTTTATAATTAAATATCATGTCTACGTCACCATCCAAGAAAATGAATATGACAATGTACGCAAATTGAAGGGAATTAGTGAAAGCTTAGGGGGAAGAGGCATGACGAAAATTTGGAAGGTAAGAAAAAGAGGACACATGTTCATGAAAAGTTGAGTTAAAAAAGTAAATATAGAGGAGATAGGGAAGAACAAGGAAAGGAATAAAAGTGTTGTATAACTTAGTTTTGTTTATTTGACCTATTTTATTTTTATTTTTAACGGCTTCCTTTTTCAATTTCGTGTTTCAAATCTTTGAGGAATCCCTGAGCCGGGACGGCTCGAGACCAAAACGAAAATCAAATGCATGTCTTAAATTTTAACTAATAAATTTATATACTTTCTTATGAAGTTTATTTTTCTAGAGCAAGTTGTTAATAACTTTTTATAATCAAGTTATTTAATAATTCATTTTTAATTAATATAAGAGTTGATCCATTTAATTATTTCAGAGATAGTATTTCAGATGTAATAATTCTCACGTTTTATATGAAAAATGAGGCCTCATTTCCTTTTGATTAACCCATTAGAGACACTCCTGCTTGGAGCAATAATAAAATTATTTTTACTTCGAATCATAAAATTAATTCCTAATATTTGATTCAGGATAAATTGTCTACGCTATATTCTTTAGAATATGACATTTTTTCAAACCTTGCGTGAATGTAGGAATATGCTTAGTACACCAAATCGCCATTTCATAAAGCATTGCGAATTGATGGTTCTCTTATATATGGCTCAGGTTACATGAGGGAAACAATAGTGCTTCCTGGACAGTTAAATATTTGTTTTTACAAAATGTCACAAATTTTGTATGGACTTACTTGATGATAGCAAAAAATTGATACTATATATTAGATGCATCGAAAAGATCCAAATAGAAAGAGATCGAGGGGTCCACATAGGGGATCATTTCAAAATACTAATAGGTCCATAAGTAAGAAAGAGAGGATGAGTGGAGAGTTAGGATAGAATCCAAAATGTGTATTGATAATATATAGGCAGAGCTTTCAAAATTAGGATATGGATTTTTGTGCAAGTGTGTTTGTTTTTATTCTTGGCATTTATTTTATATCTGGAGATTTGGATGTTTGTGACTTTATGGATTGCTAAGGAACACTGTCTTGCTCTTTGTCCTTGTATGCTGCAACATTCTTCCTACGATATTATATCATTCAAATTCATGAGGCAAAAAAACACAAAAACTAATCTATATATAGTTTATTTGTAAACTATAATAAATTATTTGTGGAGGGAGCGCTAGTCCCTACGTAACTCTAGCTTCATATATATCACTCCCGTCGTTTTTGTGTTTTTGTCCACATTTATATTTTAAAATTTAAAATTTAGATGTTTGAAAAACTATATGAAAAATATTATATAAGTTACAATTTTTATCATATTAATATGATAAAAAATATATTTAAAAATATTAATCAAAATTCATATAATTTAACTCTCGAGAAACAAAATGTGACAAGTAAAAGTGAACAGATCAGGGAGTAGAACTTTTGATCCCTCAACTGTTGACAATTTTTTTCTTGATCATTGTGACGTTTTACTAAGCACATTGAGGGTAATTTGCATTGATCATTGTGACATTTTACTAAGCACGTTGAACCCTCAAGATATATATATATATATAAAATAATTCAAATTTATCCTTCTTTAGTAATTGAGGTCTGATGTGCCCTCGCATTTTTTGAACTACGAGGCTTAGTTTTGAGCCATATGGCTAATCTGTGTTAAACATGTTCTATGAAGGGCAAATTTGAACAAATTTGGACAAATTTAGTAATGGAGAAGGTAGATCTATCCCAACTATTAATGGAGAAAAAAATTGAACCATTTAGCATAGTTAAGTGATAAATATGACCGTTTTTCTTGTTTCTTTTTAGCAGCTCGGCTTTATGACTAATGAAAATACTTTGTCTAAATTCATACAAGGTGAAATGACCGGTGTGATAAATCCTTGCACTTGTATGAATATGTATTCTGTACCTTTTTACTTAATCATTTATCAACTAAACTCTTAAACTCAATGAAACTCAATATTTTAAGCCTTTCTAATCATTGACCAAACTTTTTAATTATTGAGTTGACACAAATACGTAATTTCCCATGTAGAAGGAGCATAACCATCAAAATTTAAACTAAAAATAATTTTTTTTAACAAGACCAAAAATAAAATAATTGTAAATAATTTTTTTTCACTTCTTTCTTCTTTTCCCTCCCCACCCCACCCCACCCCACCCCATTTCTTTTTCTCCTTTTTATCACTCCATTCCTTCTTCCCCATCCAACCCCCATTTCTCTCTTTCTCTCCTCTCTAGCCTCTCCGATTTCTTTTTTCTCTTTCCTTTTTTTTCCACATTTTCTTTCTTTACAGAGAAACAAAAATGTATTATTGTTGTAGATCTATTTTTTCTTTCTATTTTTATGGGTGATTTACAAACCATAAGGTGACAAAGCTTCAATAGTCTTGAAGAATGAAAAGTGATTATCAGATGTCTTTCTGAAATTAAGTGAAATATGTTATGTAAAATTGTGTACAAATATTAGGATATATTGAGGTATTTTAATGATGATTTCTTGGCATCAATGGAGAAAAGGAAATTATAGTGGTTCAACTGGTGGATATAGACATTGGTAAAAAAATACGATTAAGAGTTGCGAATGATGGAAATGTCAAAATATTGGGAATAAATCCGCCATAGAAATAATATTTGTGGTAATAAAAATAATAAAAGCGGAATACAATAATACGGTTAATCAACAAGAAAAAAGAGCAATAATGACATCAAGATTTTACGTGGAAATCCTTCTGAATAAGGAAAAAAATTACGAGCCTAGACAAGCGAATGAAATCAGTATAGCAAGAAATTATACACTTGTAGATCTGAGCAAATACTCTAAACACCACTACAAATTCAAAAGAAATATGCCTCTTTTTATTTTCCCACCTCTCTACAATATCATTCACACTCTTTATTTCTTCCTCGCAGATTATTTTCCTCTATGATGCCTTACTCTTCTTTTCTCCCCTTTGTGCTTTTTTGGTGTGTCTAAGAATGAGCTAATGAGCTCCTTTTTATAGACAAAAAATCTATTCCCTTTGATGTCATTAACATCAACTAGAAATCAAAATTCAAATTTTGGTAGGTTTCTTGGTAGGAAAAAATTGTGAGATTTGGTTGTTGAGATTTTTCAACAACCAATCCACATTTTTGACTCACCAATTTTTCAACCAAACAAAAAAAGAAATTTGTGGCATAGAAGGGATACCAACAAATCTCCCCCTTGAGTCCTATGCACTTGAAGGAGAGAACACTTGCTTATTAGTTTGAGTGCATCCTGATAAGTTCTTTGCACAATTCAAACTTGTCTCTCGATACCATCTTCATCAGCATATCTGAAGGATTCTCACTAGTTGGGATCTTCATGAACTACAAAGATCTGTCCTCTATTTTTTTTGAATCCAGTGATATCTCACATTAATATGCTTTGTCTTTGCATGATACATGGTGTGTTTGCTCAAGTTTATTGTACTTTGACTGTCACAATAGACAACATATTCCTTCTAATGCAATTCAAGTTCTTGAAGAAATTATTTCAGCCATACCATCTATTTTTCAACTTCAGTAGCTGCAATATACTCTGATTTAATTGTAGAAAGTGTGACACACTTCTGCAACTTTGACTACCATAATATAACTCCCTCTAAAAATGTAAACAAATATTCAGTAGTGAATTTTCTATTATCAAGATCACCTGTCATATCCTCATCTGTATAGCCCTTCAAAATTGGATCAAATCCTTCAAAACGCAAGCAGTGTCCTGTGGTACTTCTCAGGTATCTAAGTATCCACTTAAATGCTTTCTAGTGTTCTTTTTTAGGATTTTCAAGGAACCTGCTAACAACACCAACTGCATGAGAAATATCAGGTCTGGTACATACTATTGTATACAATAAACTCCCAACTGCTGAAAAGTAGGGAACTTTGGTCATATTTGCTTTCTCCTTCTTTGTTGTAGGACACATCTTCTTGCTCAGCTTCAGATGACCAGCAAGAGGTGTGCTAACAGCTTTAGCAAGCGATCTAGTACACATTTAATGTACTTTTTCTGAGATAGCCACGACTTTTTACTTTTTCGTTCTCGAACAATCTTCATCCCCGGAATTTGTTGCGTTGAGCCTAAGTCTTTTGTGTCAAATGACTTGGAAAAATCTCCTTTTAAATTGCAAATCAACTCCTTGTCCTATCCTACAATCAACATGTCATTCATATACAACAACAAAATAAAGTTATTATCAGAAAATCTTTTGAAGTATACACATGCATCAGAATAGGTCTTTGTGTAAGTTTGACTATTCATGAAAGATTCAAACTTTTTGTACCACTATCTTGGAGCTTGATTCAACCCATAAAGACTCTAATTCAATTTGCACACCATGTGTTTACTTTTAATATTTCAAATCCTTCTGACTGCTCTATATAAATTTCCTCTTCTAATTCTCCATGAAGGAATACTTTTTCACGTCCAGCTACTCCACTTGAAGATCTATGCTAGCTGCTAGGCTCAAAAGAGTTCAAATAGAAGTCATTTTGACAATAGGTGAAAAGATTTCATTAAAATCAATACCTTTCTTTTGTTCAAAGTATTTTACTACCAAATGAGCTTTATATCTGAGCAGTTTGCCATTTCCATCTTTCTTAAGTTTAAGACCCACTTGCACTTAAGTGGTCTCTTATCTTTTTGAAGTTCAACCAACTTGTATGTGCCATTTTTCTATAGAGATTCTATCTCTTCTTGCATAGCTTTCATCTATTAGTTCTTTTCAAGATGAGACAATACTTCTTTAAGATTTTTTGGCTTCTCGTCATTATTGACGAGGACATACTCTGAGAAAGTGTACTTGGATGATGCTATCCTTTGCCTTTCTGATCTTCTCAGAGTTTGAGATTGTTTTTCTTCTTCTTGAGAAGGATACTCAACTCGCTTGGTATAATTACCAAGTTGATCCCCCTGCTTAACAACCTCATTTGATTTTTCTCCCTGCTTAATAACCTCATCGGTCATATTTTCTACACTTATGGAATAATTAGAAGTAGAAGGATTGGCAAGATTAGGGACTATATCATTTTTTTTCTTAGCCTTCTCAGAAAGATTATCTATAATTCCAACTTCACTTTCTCAAAAGATTACATCTTTGATTCTGATGACCTTCTTCTTAAAAGGGTCGCACAATATGTACCCGAACTCTTCATCTGCATATCTAATGAATATGAAGGAAACTGATTTATCATCTAGATTGATTATTTGCCCCTTCGATAGATGTGCAAAAAATTTGCAATAAAAAACCTTTAGATTCGCGTAGAACACTTTCTTATTGGTCTAAACTCTTTCTGGAAGTCAAACTTCAATGGAACTGATGGACTACGATTGATAAGATAACAAGCTGTCTGAACTGCTCCACTCCAGAATGACTTAGGCAATTTAGCCATTTTGAGTATGCTTCTCACCTTCTCAATAATAGTGAGATTCATTCTTTCAGCTACACCATTGTGTTGTGGAGTTTCAGAAACTGTATTTTCATGTCTGATCTCATGACTTGAATAATACTTTTCAAATTCTCTAGAAGTATACTCACCTTCATTGTCAGTTCGGAGACGCTTTAACTTTCAACTTGTCTCCCTTTCTACCAGAGCATGAAACTTTTAGATTACTTGAAACATATGATCTTTAATTTTCAAGATATAAACCCACACTTTTTGTGAAATAACATCAATAAAAGTAATAAAATATTTGTTACAATCCGATTCTATGTCCATCGGACCACAAATATCAGAGTATATCAAATTAAGTATATTCAACTTTCTTTAAGATGATGTTGCTTATCAAATAAACAACATTCACAAGGTTTTATCGTCGTACCTTTGATAAAATAAATGAGTAATTTCTTGGCAAGAATTTGCAATCCCTTCTCTCTTATATGACCCATTTTTTTATTTCAAAAATCTACAGAAATCTCTTCGTGAGCCAAATTTAATTCACCTCGGCATATTTCTACATTTTTCCTATACAGCGAGCCACAAACAACTTCATTTGCAATCACCAATACTCCCTTGGTAACTCTCCATTTTTATTTGCAAAGTAGTTCTCATATCCATCTCGATCTAAAGCAATTTATGAGATTAAGTTCATTCGCAAATCAGGTACAGGGCGCACATCATTCGGTACCAATGTGATCCCCACAATCTTTAAGTAACTTTTGTTACCCATTCTTACAGTGCCAAAATCACCTGCTACATATCTACAAAATATATTTTTTACCAGTGTAGCATGGTAAGATGTTGTTGTGTCATCCATTCTGACTCCGCACCAGCCAATTACATGTATTCCTCTTCCTCGTTTATGAAGAAAACAACATTGTCATTAGTTTGCATCATGGCAGCTATGTTTTCATCGTTCTTTTAGCCACTCTTTTCACCTTTGTCCTTTTTTAAATTTGGACAATTTCTCTTGATGTGACCTGGTTGATTGCAATTATAGAAATTTCTTGTTTTTGATTTTGATCAAACCTTGGACTTTCCACGAGCTCCTGACCTACCATAGTTTTTCGAACTCCTTTGATAACTCCTGCCTCTACTTTTTGTGATGAGAGCATGTCCATAATTTTCAGACTTTTTTCTCATCTTATCATTGAGTAGAAGAGTTGATGTAATATCCTTCAACTCAATATCATGTTTACCATGTAAGATGGTTGTTGTCAAATTATTATAGGAAGGTGGTAACGAATTTAGAAGCAAGATGTCTTTATCTTCCCCTCGATCTTCATTACGAAGTTTGCTAGCTGCATGATTAGTCCATTAAGCACATTTAAATATGACAAAAATTTTGTTCCTTCACTTATATATAGGGCGTACAACTGCTTCTTTTGGTATAATTTATTTTTCAGTATTTTTTGACATGTATAATTTTTTAACCTTGTCTAAATGTCACTTGCACTTTCTTCATCTACAATGTTATTAACCACATCATCTATTAAGTGCAACATGATTACACTAGCATATTTTTCATCCATTTTTTTTCCAATCCTCATGTTTCATGGATTTGAGGTTTTTGAGTTTGCCGCATAGTGCCTTGTGCAATTCTTATTGGATGAGAAAATCCCTCAGCCTTCTCTGCCATGTTGAGAAACCACTATCACCATTAAATTTTGCTACTTTGTACTTTATTCTAGACATTTTTTTCAGAGCATAGTATGATAGACCGCGAAAAATATTTCTGTAAATGAGTAGAATCTGTACTCTAATACCAACTGTTGAAAATAAACCCAAACACAGAAATAATATTTGCGGTACTAAATGAAATAAAAATGAAACACAATAATATGGTTTATCAACAAGAAAAAAGGGTAATAATGACACCAAGATTTTTACGTGGAAACCCTTCTGAATAAGAGAAAAAAATCACGGACCGAAAGGAGCAAATGACCTCACTATAGCAAGGAATTATACACTTGTAGGTCTGCGTAAATACTCTAAAGACCACTACAAACTCAAAAGAAATATCCCTCTTTTGATTTTCTCACCTTACTACAATATCGCTCACTCTCTATTTTTTCCTCAAAGATTATTTTCCTCTGTGATGCCTTACTTTTCTTCTCTCCGTTGTGGTTTTTTGTGTGTGTCTAAGAATGAGATAATGAGCTCCTTTTTATAGGAAAAAAACTATTCCATTTGATGTCATTGATGACACCAATTAGAAATCAAAATTCAAACTCTGTTAGGTTTCTTGGTAGGAAAAAATGGTGAGATTTTGTTGTTGAGATTTTCCAAATATCAATCCACATTTTTTATTCACTAATTTTTCAACCTAACAAATAAAGAAATTTGTGGCATGGGAGGGATACAAAATCGACTTATGATTTTTAAGAACTTGAAGAACCTTGTAACGTTTATAGAGAATGACGGCCCTGAAAGAAAAAAATTAAGGAGAATAGACATGATGTTAATGGTGGTTGTGGGTTGATGGAGGTGGAGGAAAAGATGGAGAAATATTTTATTTTATTTTTTAAAATAAAAAAAATATTACTTTTGTCTTTTATGAAATAACATTTTTGGTTAATAATTTAAAAGACTATTTTGCCTTTATATAATACATTTTATTTTTAAATTTCTCCTAAAAAATGTCACCTCTTTTATTTAAAAATAATTTAATCTTAAATTTTTTATTTTATCCGATGATTTATAGAAATTTAGAATGTTTAAACCAGTACATTTTCAAAATTTTTATTCTTTTAAGAACTTTAGGCTCAATCAAACGACACCTATATAATTTTAGTATTTCCTCCATCTATTTCTGGTTGTCCATGTTTGACTTGACACATTAAGATGTAATTAATAAAATGATAAGTTTACTATATTATTTTTTGAATATAATCAATTCAGTATTTTAAAAATTGCATTGGGAAATGAATAGTACTCTCTCATTTCAATTTATTTTTCTTACTTTTCTTTTTATTCCGTTTAAAAAAGAATGCCCTTTTATTTTTTGACAACTCTTTAATTGTAATTTTTTACATGACATGTAAAAGACCACATAATTAAATGATATTTTGGTACAATTCTTTCACACTCCTTCACATATTTTTTTTTGACAAACCATAGTAATTACAAATATTTCTTTAGTTGCATGTTATTTCCCACGATTGGTCTAGATGCTAGTGGCAGGTGAAAGATACTACTTTCATGTTGTGTATCCATGAGCTACCTATGATAATATTGTACTCTATGACTTCATCGATTACGTTGAGCAAGGTTTTTTCGATTACACCCTCAGCGTATGTTGGTAGTCTTATCTCACTTCGGGTCATTAAAATGGGATAGTAAACTCTATGGTCGGGATAATCTTGTCTATCAGCTTTGTATACTCCTTAGTTAAATGATGTTTGTGAAGCTAACTAGATCAATTAACACATATTACTATTTTAAAAAAATTACAGAGCATCATTATGAGATAAGATGAGCCATCTGCACTTACATCCTAAAAAAGTGATTGTAAACAATAAATTTTCGAGGCCGAGAAAAATAAATAATCAAGATCAGAAAATTGGAGTAAGAAAGTGTAATATTTGATTTCAAAATGTAGTGCGTGTTACAATTTCTATGATAATCCTCTGATTCTTCAAATAATATGGAATATGTTGAACTTGAATTTGATTTAGAGTCAAGTACTTGAATGACTTGATCTTGAATCTTCGTCTTCAAATTTGGATTTGAATTATTCGTCACGAACACTTGTATGGTTAGGATGAATAATAAATATAAACAAGTAACTTGATCTTGAACTTCTTGATATTTGCCTTCATTCTTGATCTTGAACTTGAACTTGAATTTAATTACTTGAACTTTGTAGCTTTGTAGAGAATTTGCGGCCTTTGATCCACGAGCTCTCTTCTTGCTTCTTGTTCTTCAAAAATCTTCCCTCTAGGAATAATGAGGACCCCTATTTATAGTTGTAGGTAGTGGTATGTCTGCGTGATTTGACTGATCGATTTGAACTGATCAATTAAATTCCTTTGGTGAAGAATTTTAATTTGGTAGGTCAGAACATGTCACATATATACGTGGCATTATTCTAGTGACTCATTTAATTTGACTCGAATTGCCACATAACTTTGACATATGACATGATTCTAGTGGCACATTTAATTTGATTTGAACTGCCACATAACTTCGACACGTGACATGATTTTAGTGGATTATTTAATTTGATTTGGATTGCTACATAACTTCGAAACGTGACATAATTTTAGTGGCTCATTTATTTGACTTGAATTACCACATTATTTGGATTATTTTTTTGAATTTAATATAGCCAAAATTAATTTATATATTTAAATCCAATATAATTTTAATGCTTACAAATGCCCCCTATTTCAAGACTTGTCAGAATGCGAATAGCTTCGGGACTAAGCTTGAAGTATTCATATTACGATTTGTTTTTATTTGGGTGGCCCTGTGAAACATGTCCAATCATTTATTGAATTGGGTAGTTAGAATTTTAATTGAACTAGTAAACTTCAACATTCTGGAAGGGAATAAATAAATAAATAAATAAGTTAATCTCTTTCATATATACATAAAATTGATCATTTATTTATTTAATTAATGAACCCTTCCAGATGTCCCCTCTTTTCAATAGGATTCTTGTCCTCTTTGTTTTTGAATTATGGCTTAACTCAATCTCTTTAAAGAATAGTAATCACTTTATCATCTCCTAAATTTTAGAGATATCAATTTATTTTTTTTGGTGGGAAGATAACTATTTACAGATATCTAAATGGACTAGGAGATTTTTTTTCTGGACCTCTATATAAGAGGCCGTCCTTTTTCAATTAAAATTACATAAGAGAAATTCTCACTTTTGGTTCAAGTTCTTCACCTTCAAGTTTTTTTTTTTTTTTAAGCAAAATAATTTATTAACTCTGTATCTTTAGATAGAATGGCCTACCACATGGTCATGAAGATTGATTCCCTTTTTTTGGTAATACACTTCTCTTGTAGGTAATACTAGTCAAGAAAAAATAAATATATTACCTCCAAAGGGATGGGAAAAATAACATATTTATTTGTTTACCCCAACATTGATGAAAAACGTAAAACTACGCAAACAAACTTTGTAAATTGCTGCTGGAGAATTTGTTGAAGCTGATTCGACTTCAAATTGGAGAGAATTTGAGTCTCTGTAGGATTACTTCAACTATCTTATAAAAATAAGTATTGTTATCCTATTCCAAAAATATTAGACTTATTGAATATTGAGTTTGTTTAGGATTATGATATTAGCATCCTCTTTCACCACTTTATAAACAATAGATTATCATATTGCATATTCATCTAAATTTTTGACGGTGTAGGATTTTCCCAACTATCTATTTGTTCATCTAGCACACGAATTTAAGAGAGAAGCTCGATCTGTTTTTGACTATCAAGATATCAAGGTAAATATCTTTTTTTCCCTTGATTTCTATTTCTTTTCCTTTTTCTTTGGATCTTACAGGTGAAAATATTATTTCACATATGATGAAATTTTATATTATTTGAACCCAAGTATTGCATTGTTTGAGAAAATAATTTTACATTATCCTTGACGAAGACTTTACACCACTTGAATCAAAGGTATCACATAGTCCAAGTCAAAGACTTTACACCATTTGAGGCAATGACTTTACATGATTTGTGGGAAAGACTTTGCACCGTCTGAGTCAAAGGCATCATATAGTCCAAGCCAAAAATTTTACATCGTCTGAGGCAAGGACTTTACATGATTTGTGGCAAAGATTTTACATTGTTTGAGTCAAAGACATCATGTAGTCCAAGCCAAAGACTTTACACCATCTTAAGGCAAAGACTTTACATGATTTGAATTGAAGGTATCATGTCGTTCGAGCCAAAGACTTTACACCATCTAAGGCAAAGACTTTATATGATTTGAACTGAAGGTATCACGTCGTCCGAGCCAAAGATTTTACACCATCTAAGGCAAATACTTTACATGATTTGAACTGAAGGTATCACGTCGTCCGAGCCAAAGATTTTACACCATCTAAGGTAAAGACCTTATATGATTTGAGTCAAAGGTATCACGTTGTCCGAGCCAAAGAATTTACACCGTTTACGAAAAGACCCTTCATGGTTTAAAATTTAAGGCATCACATCATTTGACCTAAAGACTTTACACCGTCTAAAGCAAAGACTTAACCTAATCGATAAAGACTTTACACCATCTAGATTAGGCATAATTTGCGCTCAAAGAATATAATCGTTCATTATTGAGATTCATAACTGTGATTATTAAATTACTACTTTAAGTGCTAATAAAACACTTTTTTTACAGTTTGAATTATGATTTACCTTAGAGACTTGACGTCCTCTTCTTCTGAATCGCGATACCTTGTAATATCGGATCATAAGAGCAGTGAGGTGGAGACCAAATTGCTTATTAGTACACTATTAGCTGGCTAGTATGCTGCTCCGTGGCCATATTTGGAGGAACTTCTGGGTTTAGATGATTGGACTCTTGAATATAACATCGCCCTTCTAAGACATGGGTACTTTGGACTCCTAATCATATTACAACTTCTTTACCATGTTTGCAGCAATGAATCATAAATGGAGAGACTTGATGGGATAACACTTTCACATTTGATGGAGAGTTTCACTACATTCCAAGCTATTGGGAGTGGGCTGAAGATATCTTTAGTAGGAATCGCCAGACTTTAAAGGATGCAAAAAAATATAATGTTATGTATGGTTCGCTTTTTATTTATAATCGTAACACTAACATCTTGCAAGTCTTTTACGTAGTTGGTGTCCTATTACAAATACACTACTTACCTCAATTGGAGAACTATATATATCACTTTGGGATTTACACGTGATTAGCGGTCTACCCATAACAGGAAGCCTTTTCGAGGAAGTTGTGCCAAATGTTGTAGAACTTTTAGGAACATTTGATAAGGGAAAAAGGTTTCATCCTCACTATCGTAAGCATTTATTTGATGCTTTTTATCGGATCCGAGTAGAGAATAATCATCACCCAAATGTTTCTGTAGAAAGATGGGTAGAGTTTTGGTGTAAGAAAAATACAAAATACGGACAACCCCCACCAAGAAGAGAAAAGAAGTATGCCCGTCTCAAGTCATCGCATAATCTAACTGGCGTAATTGGTGAGTCTGTTAATGGTCTCTTGCTAAAAAGGCCTTGTTTCACAAGTTAGAAGTTAAGAGTCACAAGACAAATAAAACATACTTGGCAGCCTTTTTATCTTGCTGGTTGTGTGTATTTGTGCTTCCTATGAAGGAGGATGGCTTTATTCGTCCGGGCGTTTTCAGAATTGCCTGTCATTTAGCATGTGGACAAAGAGTTAGCCTTGCAGTTCTAGTCTTAGATAGAATTTACAAAGTTCTAAACACAATTTCAATATGCACACGACTTGATCTCATCCAAACTTGTTTTCCAATTCATTATGTATATGGTTGGTTGGCCTATCACTTTAAGACTCGTTACCCTAGTAGGTGGATCGAATGATCCTCTTATGACTTCCTTTTCTGGCGAAGGTGTTTCCAGGATTTTGAAAAACAGGATGCAAGGAAGCGTATACATGGAGGGGGAATCATTGCTTGGAATACAACATTGATCAAAAGGCCTAATGCTCACCACTACCGTGACGATGACACTAAAAAGGAATTTCAATTGAAATTCTTTATGAGCCTTCGCTCAAACTATCTCATTTTAAGGGACGCAAATAGCTTTATTGTGGAGCCTTATGGTCCTCATAGATTCAGTCTTTAATTTGACTTTTTTCAAGAAGTTCCTAGTCGATTAGATCGAGATTTTCATGAAGCTTCATTAACTGAAGGTTTAAGGCTTGCACGGATTTATGTGCTGACAATATCTAGGGAAAGGAAAACATTTCCTCCTAGTGGTTCCAACTTGAATAACTTTTCGCTCAATTACAAGTCTTGGTGGGAAAAGGTGTATGGAAATTTTCTTGAAAATTATATACAATCCTTGGTGAGTGTTGTTGGTCCAGATACTAATGTTCTTCAAAAGAAAGACGAGGAGGTATTAAATGTGGGTCAACCTCCTATTTTTAAGTATAAAGTTATTGTTCCAGACAAGATTAAGGGATCTTCCCATGAAGAAGTTCAAAAAGAAAAGTATTCAACTCAAATTCAACGGACCTCTCACAAGCAGCTATCTCAAGATGAAAGTAGTAGAAATCGTAGTGATCATTGTTGGAAGTAATTAAAACTACCTTCTACATGCCAAACAATGCTAGTTTACATCCGGCAGAGATTTTCGACAACAATGTTAGGTTTTCAAGGACTTTGACAGTTATTAAAGAGGTAATGATTTTTTTCATTTCATGATACCACATGATATTTCTTTTTTTATTTATTAATATATATATATATATATATATATATATATACTTATTTTTAAAAATTTTTTATAGGCAAACAATGTTAGCATGTTGGAGACTTCTTACCAAAGCAAGCCACAAGATAGTAATGAATCTGTAGAGGAGCCGACTTCAAGAAAATTAATATTGTCACCCAAATCAGAGCGAGAGACTACTTTTATCCCACATGAAAGAACTACATCAAATGTAGAATCTCCTCCGCATAAGAAACCGACAATGACCATGTCTATTTCTGATGGAAAGCAAGTCATCTCAGAACTTCGAATGAATATTTCTTGGAAAGATGGGTAGAGTTTTGGTGTAACAAAGATACAAAATATGGCATCTCAAGTCATCGTATAATCTAACTGGTGTAATTGGTGAGTCTGTTAATGGTCTCCTGCTGAAAAAGCCTTGTTTCACAAGTTAGAAGTTAAGAGTCACAAGACAAATAAAACATACTTGGCACCCTTTTTATCTTGCTGGTTGTGTGTATTTGTGCTTCCTATGAAGAAGGATGGTTTTATTCGTCCAGGCATTTTCAGAATCGCCTGTCATTTAGCATGTGGACAAATAATTATCCTTGTAGTTCTAGTCTTAGACAGAATTTACAAAGTTCTAAACACAATTTCAAGATGCGCACGACTTGATCTCATCCAAACTTGTTTTCCAATTCATTATGTATATGGTTGGTTGGCCTATTACTTTAAGACTCGTTACCCTAGTAGGTGGACCGACTGATCCTCTTATGACTTCCTTTTCTAGCGAAGGTGCTTCCAGGTATTTTGAAAAATAGGATGCAAGGAAGTGTATACATGGAGAGGGAATCATTGCTTGGAGTCTTTCTTTGAACTTGCCACCTCCTATGACCAAGAATGATTATCCCTTGTTGATAAACCCCTGAAAATTGAAGAATTCGAGTCATATCTAAATGCCAAGAAATACCTTGATCTTGTCTTGAATTAAAAGAATGATAAATTCAAAGAATTGTCTGATGTTTGTCAATCCTTTAAGGAGATGAGGAAAAAGGTGAAGGAGTGGAAAACCCTCTGAGATGCTGCCAAGAAAGAAGTCGAAGATGTCGAATCTAAAGTTTCAGCAGCTGAACAAGAGTACAATAAATGTGTTGATGTTTCTCTAGCGATCGCGAATGTCTCGAATGATGTGGAAGATAAGAAGAGAGTTTTAGAGATTTCTCTTCAAGAGTTAGCTAATTATAAGCTACGTTTAGACTAGCTTATTATGAGTTTTTTTTCTGCTCCCTTTTTTTAGCATTCTGATTGATTAGTTATCACTCTTTTAGAAATCTTTTTGGCTGCATTATATTGCACATTTCTTTAAGTATTTCTTTTAAGTTTAAGCTTCAAGAGTTATTTACTCATACTGATGCATTGACGTAATCGCAGTAAGCTTGGACTATCCCCTAAAG
This sequence comes from Solanum dulcamara, assembly GCF_947179165.1. Taxonomy (NCBI): domain Eukaryota; kingdom Viridiplantae; phylum Streptophyta; class Magnoliopsida; order Solanales; family Solanaceae; genus Solanum; species Solanum dulcamara. The sequence continues at coordinate 21,396,756 of NC_077243.1, forward strand.
ATCGTTGTTTTTCACCTTGTGTGTTTTGATAGTATGAGAGATATAGCATTGTATGAGAGCACCAAAGCAGTGAAAAACTTAATTTATCAAAAACTAAACTTCTTAATCTAAAACATATCCAAAATTTATAGCTCAAACCCCTCAGGATCGTTGTAAACAAACTTCAAAATTGAATTTCACATGCCGAAAAGATGACAGTTTCATATTCACATGATCTTATTAAAAATACTCATATCTCAGCGTAGAGAAACTGAAATAATAATATTTTTGATCTATTAAAAATAAGATTTATAGAATTATAACATGTACAATAATTACAGCTGATAGCTTTACGAATTTGTAAGAATATTTCTTTGAAGTTAGCCCAAATTATTTCTGGATTCGCCCTCTCTAATTCACACGTTATATATGACAATCTAAAAGAATATTGTGATGCTCTAATAATAGAGTGTCCCATTTCTTTTGAGCTTATGAGACTAAATTTAGGATGTAACTCCAATCACCACGGACCTCGGTGAAGGGGGTCAAGTGAGACTATGTATTTTTTGGACACTCATGCGACTGAACTCATAATGTAATTCCAAGAGCCTACATACCTCAGTGAAGAGGATCAAGTCATAACATAGTTTTGAATGAGTTATTTTTAAAATTTTGAAATTTTTAAAAATATTTTTAATTTTTTTTCGAGTCCTTACTTTTGCCTAGGCCGTCTCTTTCGTGATTTTCAACCTAGTGGATATTTGTTTTTGGATGTCGTGCACAATTTATACTCTTGCGGTCCAGGAGTAACATGTAGTCTATACTCGTACCTTAAGGAGCGTGTTTCTTTTCTTCAAAGATAGTATCTCTTTATGAACTTTCTATTAATGGGGCCAACGCACAATCCTTCTGAGTCAATCAATTTGTAAGCGCCACTTGAGTATACTTCTGGTAACATATATGGTCCATCCCATTTAATAGAGAACTTGCCTCTAGACCGATGAGAAGTAATAATGTGCCTTCTTATAATAAGAACTTGATCACCCTATTTGAAGCATCTAAGACGAACCTTCTTATTAAAAGATCGAGCTAGTCGAGCTTGATAATATTTCAGACTTTGTTGAGCCTCTAGTCTTTTTTCATCAAGAGCCTCTAATTCTTCAAGGAGTAACCGAGCATTTTCTTCATTAGTGAGTCCTTCTTGAGTGGTAAGGCGTAATGATGGGATTTGACGCTCAAGTGGAAGGACTGTTTCAACTCCATAAATAAGAGAATAGGGAGTCGTTTGTGTTGGCGTGCGATACGTAGTCCTATATGCCCAAATAGCTTCTTTGATTCTTTCATGCCAATCTCTCTTAGACTTGGAAATAACTTTCTTCAACAAATTACAGATTGTCTTGTTAAATGCTTCAGCGAGACCATTAGAAGCAGCATAATAAAAATAGAGAAATTGCATTGCTGGAAGCCAAGTCGTCATTAACTTGTTATCAAATGGCTTGCCATTATCTATCAATATGTATCGAGGAATACAAATGTTATACCCCATACTTTAGGTATACGGGAATATTTATTTAACTTCTCCACATCTACCATGTGGTCCATGATGTTATCACATACTCCTAAGGAAGGGAGGATGAGGTCGTCCCAAATGATTGGAAATAGGATTGGAAGGATGTGAAAGGAGTTGGAGGCTAAGTAAAACTGTTATACCCTATGCTTTTGTGCATGGAACATTTCTTAAATTGCTTAGGAGTTACCATGTGAGCCGTATTATCTATAACGTTATCAAATATCTCTAAGGTAGGGAGAATGCGATGCCCAATAATAGGGAAGATTGGAAATAGGGTTATAAGGATTCGAAAGGAGTTGGAGGCCAAGTAATGAGTCGTAGGAATCAACTTACTTGCGTAAGATACCAACTTGGATATCTTACATACTTAAGCTACTTGAGTACACGCCGAGCTTAAGCAACAAGGACTACATAGGTTCTTGAAGTGAGATGAGATTACGAACCTACGAAGTAGAGAAGAGGACATGTGGTAATATGAGAAGGTGACACATGGAAGTAGGTGATGCACCTACTTAGGGTCAAGTAGGTGATGCACCTACTTAGGGTCAAGTAGGTGATGCAGCAGCTTAGGGTGGACCCCCACCTGCTACATGGTAGCCTAAGAGTGGCTGCATAGATGTGTTGGCCCAATAGGGGTTGTACACATATCACCCTTAGGGGTTGACATGTGTCACCTCCTAAGGAGGTGTATATAAGTATGTTTTGATGACTATTAAGTCATTTTTTATCCAAAAGTTTGAACAAAGAAAGAAAAGAAAACCTAGAGACTAAGAGAGAATACATACAGCAACAACAAGGAAATAAAAGTAAGTCCTCTGATTTCATTTCGTAAATTAATTATCTAAGGTGTTCCTCAGTTAAGGGAAGGTGTTCATAATGTGAATTTTCTGTTTGGATCAGCACCAAAAGAATAACAAGCAGCCACCACAATTTCAATCGCGTTAAGGAACTTCCGAGGTGAGTTTTGGCGAGGTAAGGTTTTCTCTTTCAAATTGGAGTTAAGGATGTTGTTACGGAGTATATTACATGTTTTAAAAGAAGTTGGAAGTAGGAAAATTGCATAAGTATGCTTTGCGTTAGAAACAAACTAAATTGAAGTCGTTCTAGTTAAATCAAAGTCGAGTGGTCTTGTTGCAATTGTGGTGCTGCAGTTGGAGATTGTTTTATTGTATGTTGCAGGTCTGGAACAAGTTCCAAAGGGGTTTTTGTAGCTTCTGGGTGTAGCCACATAACCTTACGGTTCATTTGGTTAAAGGTTTTATGAAATAAAGGTCGAGAACTCTATTTTGATGCCATGGTCTTTTACGAGTTGTTTGGTACTTGTATTGCGTAGTATTGTAGTAATTTGATAGTACATAGTTGCTGCTTGTTGTTGTTAATATGGCTTCTAAGGTTAGAGGTTAACGAGGGAATTTGGATAGGGCAAGTAATAGGGGAGATGCTTCCCAATTTCCGTTAACTTCGTAACTAACGAATAGGCTAGTCGAGAAGAGTAAATAAGAAAATAATTCCTACGGATATTTGGTCATAGATTTGGAAGCTAGAAAGTTGAAAGTTATTAATCTTGGTATTACTTTCATGTTAAATAGGTTGAAGGAGTAACAAAGCAAACTGGGTTACAATTGAGCTACTACAGGTATGTAAAACTACCCTTCTTTTCTCTTGGTATGTCTTTGACATAAGTTATGATGTTATGATGAGATGCTTATGGTACCGAGTCCCTTGATGGTCCAGGTATAGTATATGTGTATAAGGATTGGGCTGAACGTTCCTCGGCATATGTTACTATCTAAGGATCGGGTCGTACGTTCCTCGGCATATATGTATATGACGACTACATAAAGGAAAGTAGAGACTATGTAAAGCTTATCCTCTCTCTTCTTTTAGCATGTCTTAGATATAAGTAAAATATGATACAAACTGTGGGGTAACTCCATTACTAAGTCATGAATGTAGCTCATGTCTCTTATTCACTTCGGGAGGTCAAACCTTCATAGTAACTGAACTACTTCCCGTAAACCCTCTATATGTTAAGAAGTAACGAGTGTGTAAGCTCCTAGTCCTAAGGACTATATGATGACAAGTACCTCTGATTCCATAAGCCGGTAACATTATTTTGGTACATGTCTATGGTTCCTGAGGTCCCAATTGATATGACCCCTAATGGCATTTAAAGGGCACTTGAGATGATTATATTACTACTCTGGTCCTAAGATGATAGCTTACTCTTCTTATCCTATTGAGTCTCAAATGATGATTTAAATTATGTATGGTTTCTCACTACTCTGCTTGTGCATACTATAACACTTCTTTCATCGAGCCCGGGCCAGATATATAATTATGCACGATTCACTACATTGTTCACCGAGCACCTCACTAGAAGCCGGGTATATATGTATATATGTGATGATGTGATGTGATAAGGTGATGATGTTCTTGTAGGTATGTGTTTCACCGAGTCCTTAAGGGGTCCGGCTATAATATGTGATATGAGCATGCATGATATTACGATTCGCAAGGTACATGTGCAGTGGTTCCTTGGATACCACATTTGACTCCTGAGTCTCTACTCTGACTGTGTTCTCATTTATGATATGTTAGGCTTTATATACTCAGTACATATATCGTACTGACCTCTCTTTCCTCGGGAGGTTACATTTCATGACTGCAGGTACAGACGCACGTTTTGGAGACCCACCAGCTTAGGACTCCAATCAGTAAGTTGGGAGAAGCTCCATTATATCGGAGCCTAGTTTTGGTACTGGTCCCTTGATGTATATACTTGTTTTGTTATTCAAGGGTACGGAGGGGGCCCTGTCCCGCCATATATTATCGTTCATACTCTCAGAGGTCTATAGATATATGTGTGGGTTATTTACCAGTTCATTTCAGTTGTGTCAATATGACGTATTATAAATATTGGTACGTTATGATAGCCTTGTTGATTTGCGTGCCCTTTTATGGTGTTATGCAAATGAAAGAGGTCATATGTACATGAAAGTGCGATCACCACTGGAGTTCTTGTATACTTTACTCATATCTGATAGTTAGGTATACGGGGGTCCAAGTCGGACCTCAGTCACGGCCTATGGGGTTGATTCATAATAGAAGTGGTATTAGAGCAGTTCGTTTATATACCGTGTCTAGTTTATCAGTGTGTTGCACGCCATATTTATAAATAGAAGGCTACAGGACATTTAGGTGTTACCTTTCTTTCATATATAAGATCGTGCGATAGATCTGAGTCATAAGAAAACTCCTTATACTAACCTTGGATTTTAACAGAAGGACGACATCAACAGAAGGAAGTGACTAATGATATTGGAAGTTACAAGGCACGCAGGTAAGCAAAGGCACGAAAGATATTTTTTGGGTAAGGTATTGAAGTAGAATTGAAATGTAAAGTTGTAAATTGAAAGGAAGAGTAGACATAAAAGTGTAACAGGTTCAGTTCCAGTGGACGTATGAGGTAAGCCCATTCTCATACTGTTGATTGTGGGCACCCTGTGTGGTTGTGATATGATGTGATATGATACATATATATGTATCTTTACACATGTTGGCCCTGTGAGGCACTTTTGGTATTTTCTGCGTGCATGTTTGAGATAGTAAGAAATACAGAGGGAACTCTGCCCAAATTTTCCTAGAATAAAAAAAGAATGAGATACAGGGTTGTAGTATGTCTTGAAAGGTCGTACCCACAATAATGATAAGATTTGCCTAAACCATGAGTATGGCTGACCTCGAGAAATAAATTAATTATTGAATTGATGGCAATAGAAATTGGGAGGTCAATACTGATATGGTAAACCAAAGTTGGAAAAGACATGTGACCCTAGGAAGATGATTTAGAGAAGACTGGTAGATCTGGATAGAAAGATATATTAAGGCACCGATGGAATTGATACACAGGGTAAATTGTGACGAGCTATAATTAAAAGAAGTAACAGTATAATTAAGATAAGAGTATAAGGGAAACAAAATTATGACGGATATGAAGTATTAATAAGACAGCTTGTGAGATATTAAGGATAAGACTAACTAAGAAGGGTAAGTAACCCATAGTAAGAATTATGAAAAAGGTTAAGAAGTATTATACTATGGGATGGATTACGAATAGGATATGATGTGAATATAACGAGGATCGTTATGACAATAAGTAAAGCCTAGTGAGAAAGTGGCTAAAGATAGGAGGTGGTCAGTTTAATAAGAATATAAGGGTAAGTGTGAAACGGAAAAACAAGCTATAGAACAAATAAGAAAGACTTATCAAGTTCCGTAGGAAAAGTTATGAATAAAGGTTATGCAATAATGGAAATGATAGCGAGCACAAGAAAAAAAAGAGTAATTGAAAGGAGTAAGCAAGAAGAAAGCGAGATAACAGTGTAACAATAGGTCATGACATGTGTGGACGAAGATACGAATGTTAAAAGTGATGGAACTACGAAAGACCAAGCTATAAAAGGATGAGCAACGAGATAAAATGGGTGCTAGGAAATGATTGGTATGATACGAATAAAGATGGATGGACAGAATATATTTTGGGAAATGAGAAAAAAGATTATGTGGAAGTAATGCGTTCTGAATGATACAGAGGTAGTATAAGATCCCTCTTGTGCAGAATAAAAGATAGACATAGACGGGATAAATGATAAGATAAATCTACGGAAGCACCTAAGATAGATATGATTAAATGAATACAAATACGGAACAAAAGGGGAACGTACAATTATGAACTTAAAAGTGTAATATGACTACATAGCTATAAGGTAAGGCCCTGATTAAGGAGAACTTGGTATGTTGTTGAGAAAATTAAAAGCCTGTGTTGGGTACACAGTAAGGGCAAAGGGTATAAGGTACAAGGGGTGGTGCGTGCACACAACGTCACCCCGACAATAGTGGAATCCTTAAGAGACAAAGATGGTAAACTTAAGGAATAAATGATGCAATATACATTTATCCCAAGGAACAAAGGATATAGGTTGGGATAAAGCTACTCCTTCAAGAGAACCTTGGACAATTATCGTCGGAATAAAAGTATTGCCTAATTGAAATTGGAATGACTAAAAGTGCTAATCAATTTTTGATGAAGATAAGTGGAGTGTGGCCTTAGATGAGTTGTTCTATGGGTCACATTACACAAGTACAGATTAATATATGAGATGTCGCACTATGTATGGAAAGGTTCTCGTCGCTTCGTGACTTAGTTAAGGTTTCGTAAGTACAGAATCTAGTTATAAAGGATAAAAAAGAAGATGGACATGATACGGTACCAAGCGGATTAGGAAAAGAGATTGGATGAGTTTGAGATTAGACAAAGGTATAAGTACCCCCCCCCCTTAAGAGGAGAAGCGGGTGAGAAGAATGCAAGGGCGAGATGGAAATAATGGATACTACAATATAGTGTACATAGATGTTTAAACTTTAAGAAGATCCCGTGCTGAAGCAAGTTAGAAGGGCTGAAAGCCAACAATAATTGGATAAAAGTCAGATTGGTATTTAAGGCGGTGTTAAGAAGTTTTTGGCAAGACCCTACACGATATAACGTTAGAATATGGGTGTGTATAAAAAGGAAAGGGTACGACTAGAGAATGGTATCGAATGACTTAAGAGATTGTGTGAAGGATAACGATACCATGCTAGATTAAAAGCCAAGATGTTGGCTATAGATTTGGTCGCAAATGATGTTGTGATAGATAAATAACCAAGGAAAAGGAATAGCAAACCTCCTATAATAGAAGGTGAGAAGAGCGAGGAGTGAATAAAGGAAAAGAAAGAAGTATGATAAGATAGGACAAATGAGTTTTAATGTGAATGAGATAGGTGAAGCAAAATGAACCAGGAGACGATAAGACTACGTGTACCTCATACAAGTTATACCAGAAGGGTTATGCAATCTATGAATATGTATGTGTTACGTATAGGGACAAGTGAGTAAGTACGTGATAAAAGGAATAAGGGTTCAATAAGGACAATACAATTATAATATTTTTTTGGATACGTTACAGAGAGATGCAAAGAGGGGTTAAGCCAAACTACTGAGATGGAATTAGTACTAAGGGAAAAATAGGATATGGCCATGGTTGGACCAGATCTAACCCTATATCGATTGTAATATGGGAGAGGAGAAGGAAAGGTAAAACATGAAAACTAACGAGACAACTCTAAGATATTTCTTGGGCTAAGTTGAGCACCTTCTCATATTTTAGTAAAGGTAAAGAATGACACAAGAATGTGTTTAGAATGTTACAAGTTGGGATAAGGGAATTGTGAAATGGTTTAAGCAAGACAAGCAGAACTAGCTGGTTACTAAAAGATGGCAAACTTATATGCCAAATTCCTTCAGAATTATACAAGTTAATGATAGGCAGAGTATCAGTTAAAGTCTTCGCTAAAGAAGTCGAGAAGTAATATATAAGGTAGAAGATTTTAAAATATGAACTTTAGTACAGACGTACCTTGTACTCCATAGAATTATAATTCTATGGGGGGTATTGTATGTAGGCTGACAGAATCAGCCCATTTGCTTTCAATCAAGACTACCTATGCAGCTAAAACTATGCGAAGCTATAGGTGAAGGAGGTAGTGAGACTTCATGAGGTTCCCACAGCTATTATCTCAAATGGAGGGACTTCAATTACAACTAGCATCTGGAGATCAGTCCAAGAAGAGATTGGGAATACAGGTGGATCTTAGTACCATATTTTCCCCTCGACCTGCTGGACAGACTGAGCATATATCTAACTGCTAGAATATATATTACGGACCTGTATTGTTGACTTCAAAGGTAGCTGGGGTGATCGTCTACCACTTTTTGAGTTTGCCTACAAGAATGGTTACCATTCCAGTATCCAGATGGCCCCGTACAAGATGTTGTATGGCAAAATATGTAAGTCCCCCTATTTGTTCAAAGACTAAAAGGCCCCGACACGGTAGAGCAAGCTATTAATTAGCAGCCCAAAGTTGGCAGAAATTCTATGCAGATAATCGACGTCACTATTTAGGTTTCAAGTTGATAATTGGATGTTCTGGCAGGCGTCACCTAGGAAGGAGGTAATAAAAGTTGGCAAGAAAGTAAAACCTTGCCCGAGATACATTGGTCCTTATCGGACCATTATTAGAATAGGAAAAGTTGCCTATGAGTTGGCCCTACTATCTGGTTTAAAAACAATACATCCAATTTTCCACCTATCAATATTCCATAATTATATAAGTGAATCCTTCCAGAATATTCTCAGTGGATGAAGTCAACATAATAAAGGAGTTATCTTACAAGGAGCAACCTATCGCCATCTTGGATCAGCAAACTAGAAGGTTGCGAACTACGGACATGGCTCCCGTCAAAGCATTGTGGCGAAACAAAAACTAGAGAGAGGATGACCTAGGAAGTCAAAAGAGAAGGAGAGAAGAGATATTCGTACTTTTTCCCTATATCCCAAGGTAATCTAAACTCCTAAATGGATTGGATAACAACTGTTATAGAGAACTCCCGCAGTCCTCGTAAGACCCTATAAGGCGAGTTAACATTTGAGGACGAATGCTCTAAAGGGGGGAAGGATATTATACCCCGCACTTTAGGTATACAGGAACATTTATTTAGCTTCTCAGAAGCTACCATGTGGTCCATGATGTTATCACATACTCCTAAGGAAGGGAGGATGAAGCCATCCCAAATGATTGGAAATAGGATTGGAAGGATGTGAAAGGAGTTAGAGGCTAAGTAAAACTATTATACCCCGTGCTTTTGTGCTTGGAACATTTCTTAAACTGCTTAGGAGTTACCATGTGAGCCGGATTATCTATAGCATTATCAAATAACTCTAACGAAGGGAGAATATGATGCCTCATAATAGAGAAGATTGGAAATAGGGTTATAAGCATTCAAAAGGAGTTGGAGGCCAAGTAATGAGTTGTAGAACTCGACCTACTTACGTAAGATACCTACTTGGATGTCTTACATACTTAAGCTACTTGAGAACATGCTGAGATTAAGTAGCAAGGAATACATATGTTCTTAAAGTGAGACGAGATTACAAACCTACGAAGCAGAGAAGAGGACACGTTTAAGTAGGTGATGCAGCAGCTTGGGGTAAACCCCTACCTGCTACATGGCAGCCTAGGAGTGGCCGCATAGATGTGTTGGCCCAATAGGGGATGGACACATGTCACCCTTAGGGGTTGAAATATTTCCTAAGGAGGTGTATATAAGTATGTTTTGATGACTATTAAGTCATTTTTCATCCAAAAGTTTGAACAAACAAAGAAAAGAAAACCTAGAGACTAAGAGAGAGTACCTACGGCAGCAACAAGGAAAAAAAGGTAAGCCCTCTGATTTCGTTTCGTGAATTAATTATCTAAGGTGTTCCTCGATTAAGGGAAGGTGTTCATAACGTGAATTTTCAGTTTGGAGCAGCACCAAAATGATAACAAGTAACCACCACAATTTCAGCCACGTTAAGGAACTTCTGAGTCGAGTTTTGGTGAGGTAAAGTTTTCCCTTTCAAATTGGAGTTAAGGATGTTATTATGGAGTATATTACATGTGTTAAAAGAAGCTAGAAGTAGGAAAATTGCATAAGTATGGTTGACGTTAGAAACAAACTAAATTGAAGTCATTCTAGTTAAATTTGGTACTTGTATTGCGTAGTATTGTAGTAATTTGATGGTACATAGCTGCTGATTTTTGTTGTTAATATGGATGCTAAGGTTAGAGGTTAAAGAGGGAATTTGTAGAGGGCAAGTGATAAGGGAGATGTTGCCCGATTTCTGTTAACTTCATAACTAACGAATAGACTAGTCGAGAAAAGTAAATAAGGAAATGATTCCTACGGATACTTGGTCGTAGATTTGGAAGCTAGAAAGTTGAAAGTTAGTAAGATTGGTATTACTTTCATGCTAAATAGGTTAAAGAAGTAACAAAGCAAGCTGGGTTACAATTGAGCTACTATAGGTATGTAAAGCTACCCTTCTTTTTTCTTGGTATGTCTTTGACATAAGTTATGATGTTATGATGAGATGTTTATGGTACCGAGTCCCTTGATGGGCCAGGTATAGTATATGTGTATAAGGATTGGGCCGAACGTTCCTCGGTATATGTTACTATCTAAGGATTAGGCCGTACGTTTCTCAGCACATATGTATATGACGACTACATGAAGGAAAGTAGAGACTATGTAAAGTTTATCCTCTCTCTTATTTTGGCATGTCTTAGATATAAGTAAAATATGATACAAACTCTAGAGTAACTCCACTCCTAAGTCCTGAATGTAGCTCATGTCTCTTATTCACTTCGGGAGGCCAAACCTTCATAGTAACTGAACTACTTCCCGTAAACCCTCTATATGTTAAGAAGTAACGAGTGTGTAAGCTCCTAGTCCTAAGGACTATATAATGACAAGTATCTCTGATTCCATAAGCCGATAGCATTATTTTGGTATATGTCTATGGTTCCTGAGGTCCCAATTGATATGGCCCCTAATGGCATTTAAAAGGCACCTGAGATGATTACATTACTACTCTGGTCCTCAGATGATAGCTTACTCTTCTTATCCTATTGAGTCTCAAATGATGATCTAAATTATGTATGGTTTCTCACTACTCTTCTCGTGCATACTGTAACACTTCTTTCATCGAGCCCGGATCGGATACATAATCGTGCACGGTTCACTATATTGTTCACCGAGCACCTCACTAGAGGGCCGGGTATATATGTATATATGTGATGATGTGATGTGATAAGGTGATGATGGTCCTACAGGTATGTATTTTATCGAGTCCTTAAGGGGGACGGCTATAATATGTGATATGAGCATGCATGATTTTATGATTCACAAGGTACATGTGCAGTGGTTCCTTGTATACCACATTTGACTCCTGAGTCTCTACTCCAACTGTGTTCTCATTTATGATATGTTAGGCTTTATATACTCAGTACATATATCGTACTGACCTCCCTTTCCTCGGGGGGATGCATTTCATGCCCGCAGGTACAGATGCACATTTTGGAGACCCACCAGCTTAGGACTCCAATTAGCAAGTTGGAAGATGTTCCATTATAGCGGAGCCTAGTTTTGGTACTGGTCTCTTGATGTATATACTTGTTTTGTTATTCAAGGCTACGGCGGGGGCCCTGTCCTGCCATATGTTATCATTCATACTCTTAGAGGTCTATAGATATGTGTGTGAGTTATTTACCTTTTATTTCAGCTGTGTCTATATGACGTATTATAAATGTTGGTACGTTATGGAAGCCCTATTGGCTTGCGTGCCCTTTTATAGTGTGATGCAAATGAATGAGGCTATGTGCATATGAAAGTGCGATCACCACTGGGGTTCTTATATACTGTACTCATATCTGAGAGTTAGGTATATGGGGGTCCAAGTCGGACTCCAGTCACGGCCTACGGGGTTGGGTTCTGACAACCAAAACAGTAGATAATATTGACTCGAATAATGTTAGCGACATTCTCTTTCTTCATTTTTCTAAGAGAAATAACTTTTGCCTATTTTCATAAGTAGTCAGTTGCAGCCAGGATGTAAAAATATGCACCAGAAAATTTAGGCAATGGTCCAACAACATCCAAACCCCAAGCTTCAAATGGTCATGAGGCAATAGTTGGGTGCAATACTTCTAGGGGTTGATGTATAAAATTCACATAAAATTGGCAAGCTTTACATCTTCTGACATAATTCAAACAATCTTTCACCATGGTTTGCCAATAATAGCCCATCCTTTTTATGTGAAAATAAAGTTTTTGCCCAGATTAATACCCTCCATATACTCTAGAATGTGCTTCTTGCATAGCTTGAGTAGATTCATCTGCCCTCAAACATCATAAGAGAACTCCATCGAATGGTCGCCTATAGAGTGTATTTTTATAATAGAGAAAATGAAGAGGTCATCGTCGTATTTATGTCCTTTTTCTAAGATTTTCTGGCAATATTCCATAACACAAGTAATCAATTATTCGTTGTCGCCAATCTTCAATTTCAGCCTCTGAAGTGGCGATAACTTATTGAAATTCTTCTTCATGCTCATATAGAGGCAGAGTGATCCATTCTGGCAAACCACGACTTGCATTTGATCAGGCGGTACTAATGCAGAAGATAAAGCTGCTAACACATCAGCCTTCTTATTTTCCTTTCTAGGGACATGTTGAATAGTCACCTCTCCAAGCCAACCTATCATCTTTTGAGCATAATTGTAGTATGAGAATAACTCAGGCTTCTTTACTTCATAATTACCCAAGACTTGATTGATCACCAACTTGGAATCCCCAAAAACTTATAGTTGCAATTGTTTCATAACGACAGCCATTTCAAGCCCAAGTTAGAGGGCTTAATATTCGGCAACATTATTGGAGTTGTGTTGTGTTAGAGTGAAGGAGTACGTCAAAACTTCTCCATGGGAAGTGAAAAACATCAATCCAGCACCGACTCCTTCACGATGTGCAGCACCATCAAAATATATCCTTTTTATAGAGATTTGAATTTGTAACGGTTGTTTGTAATCCAAGCCTTCACGTAATTGCTTGATAACATACCCCCTCTCTATCATCATCCTTTGAGTAGGATTTAGGCCATGATTTGCCTTTTCAATAACTTCATTTGGAAGCTTCCCTACTTTAAAAGCTTATTGGGATTGTACCCTGCTTTCACCAATAACTTATAAGTATTTGGGTCAAAACCCTCTTTTGTACGCTTTTTAGGAAGTGATTCATATGAATCGTGGTTTGAAGGTCTGACAAATCATTCTATCATTTTTAAGGTGATTTGATTGCTTTAATTTGCTTGATAGGAAATGTCAACTTACTACTCTACAACTCAGAGAGTGGTATCTTGACCTTGTTTGCCTTTGGGACATAGTGAGAAATAGGAATCACTCTCTTACTTGAATATGCCTCACTTGTCTTAGGTACTTTGCTCATATCTAAAAGCGTTTTATTCTTTTCAATCATAACCCCCACATTATCAGGTGCTACATCAACCTTCTTTGTGATATCATACTTTCTAGTTGGTATTGCGTTATCAACTTTTACTTCTTTTGAGACATAATTCTTTAAGTAGAATTTTGCATCTGCAAAGTGCAATTTTGTCTCGATGAAAGGTTCATCATCAGCAACTACCTTTTTTTAAACCCCATCTTCAAATTAGTTAAAACATTGATGGTAGGTGGACGGTACCACTTTGTTCTCATATATCCATGGCCTTTCTAACAAGATATTATATGAGGTCTTTGAGTCAATAACATGCATCCACGCACTCAAACACATATCTCCCATCATTATATCTAACTTGACAGAGCCAATAGCTCTCTGCCCCCCCCCCCTTGATAGAGACTTTCAGATAATTCATTTTTCGGAATTCCAAGTTCTTTCACAGTGAAAATAGGGAAAATATTGACTCCAGATCCATCATCCACCATGATCCTATTTACTTTATGTCTACGTACAAAACCTATCATATATAAAGGACGATTATGCAACACTTAACCCAACAAAAGATCATCATTAGTAAATGTAAACTTCACATCACAAGCGTCTACTTCTTTAGAGTGAGACTTGATAGGGCCTTCATGTGATGGAAGTAATGATGGCGGTGAGTCTTCTCCAATTGTATCTTCTTTATCAATGTTATAACACGAGGCCTTGGTGTCACAATGAGAAATCTTTTCATGGAACTAACTTGGCAAAAATTCCTCTAATATCACCGGAGAACGTTGCTTTTGATAATTATTCCCCCCAACTTGATTTTTTCTCTTGTAACTTGCTTGCATGGCTCTTTTTGCAAGATTGCTTTACAATGCTTTCATCATGTCACCAAAATCCATCATTCATCATCAGTATAAGCACTACAAGATTGATTTTCCTCTAGATGTTTATCTTCCCCTATTACTTCATTCATCAAAGGAACGAGCAATGATGTGTTAACATCTATCGGTTTGAAGTTACCAAATTTAATGATTTTTGGTGGTGATGTGGCTAGAAAATCGCCACAATCATGTACTTCGATAAAGTTGCAAAGAACTATGGAATCGAGTGAACCAAAAGTAACAGAGACTTTATTTGAACTCTCTTTCTCATCTTCAAGCGATATCTTTCCTTCATGGGCCAAGTCTGTGATATTTTCCTTAAAGATAAAAAAACTTTTTAATAGGATGGCCCATCAAATTATGATATTTGCAGTAATTTGGATCATTAGTCCTCCCAACCTCATCTGGATGCTTCATTTCAGGTAGCTCAAAGAATTTTATGCTAGAAGCTCTTCAAAAATTACTGGAACATCTGAGTCTAGGAATGGATACTCTTTTGCATGCATTTTCTTCAAAATCAACTTTCTACCAACGTTATTTTGAAAAGTTATAGCCTTCACCCATTGAATCCTGCTTAGATTTGTAGCCACTTTCAAAGGTACGACATTAACATTCATCGACTCCTTATTTCCAAACTTGAGTGTCGATTTCCCGCTTTCTTTACCTCTATTTTGTCTTTTCCCTTGCGAGGCTTATAAATAGGTAGTCCTTCAATTATGCTTGCGGACATGCTCAACTCCTTATAATGAGCACGTGTGGCTAGTTTCTCAAATGATTTGGGTTTAATACCCTATAGGATATAACAAAATCCCCAACGCATTTCTTGAATACATATTTCTATTCCGGAAGCTTCACTAAGCCTATCCTTACAATTGAGGATTGCATTTCTCCATTGATTAATCAACTCGATGACATGTTCATCTTCCTATTAACGTGTATTTGTGAGTTCAACCATGCTTACAGTAGGCCTTATGCTACAGAAATAATTGAGAAATTCATGCTCAAATTATTCCAAACTATCAATAGAGTCAGCCTCGAGATTCTTATACTAGTCAAAGGCATTTCCTTGTAAGGAGAGCACAAATTATTTAACCAAATAATCTCTATATGTTCCAGTATTATTACAAGTTTCAACAAAATAGGCGATGTGTTGCTTTGGATTTCCCTTTCCATCAAATTGTTGAAACTTTAGAGGTTGATAACCTGCAGGCATCTTCAATATATCAATGCTTGAAGTGTATGGCCTTGCATACGTAAATGATGACTTTGAAGACACATCATACTTATCTTTGATAATTCCCATAATAAAGTCCTTCAGTTGATGAATGAGAACTCCCCCTTCAGCAGATACTTGCAGTTCATCACCCGTATGTATTTTCTTTGTAACTTAATCGCCCTTTTCTTATACCATGGGACATTTTCTAGGTGAATGACTTGAGTCCCCCTCCATAATATTTTCAACTCTGTCCGTCAATTTGATAATTCGATTATCCTAATCTCGCACATATTTTATTAGATCTTCAATTGCCTTTGTCAAACTCGCCAGTTATTCTTCAATAGTTGAGGCGTTAGTCATCATCGCTTGGATGGGCGTTATGGATGATGAAGTAAAGCATGAATTTTTTCTCAAACTAAAATTTGTTTGGAACAAGTTACGTGGAGTGACTGGGTTAGATCTAGTGATCAAGACATCATCTTTATCTTAAATAGTGCAATTCCTTATATTAAAAGGACTAAGTTGAGCCAACGTCTTTTCAAAAATATAAGCTATATTCTCTCCTTCTTCCAATTCAATCGGAAAGAATCTTGCCCCCTTTGAAAATGGAAGATCAAAAATAGGTATGAATGCGGACGACACTTGAAGTGCTTGTTGTCCTAGCAAGTTTGTCCTATTCCTAGTGATGGGTCCCAAACTTTCCATAGTAGCATCCAGTATGTTCTCCACCTCAGAGGAAAAATTGAAATCAGTAGCCTTAGCAACAATAGTCCTGGAGTCAAACTTCTTAGATGCCATTTAAGTATTCTTGAAATTTGATAATCGATGTAAAGTGATGAAAGATAGAGATGGTCTCACTCGGCGTGCCAAAATTTATAAACAACAAATTTTCAAGGCCGAGAAAAGTAAATAATCAAGACAGAAAAATTAGAGTAACAAAGTGTAATATTTGATTTCAAAATGTAGTGTGTGTTACAATCTCTATGATAATCCTCTGATTCTTCAATAATATGAAATATGTTTAACTTGAATTTGATTTAGAGTCAAGGGCTTGAATAGCTTGATCTTGACTCTTCGTCTTCAAACTTGGATTTGAATTATTCATCACGAACACTTGTATGGTTATGACGAATAATAAATATTAACAAGTAACTTGATCTTGAACTTCTTGATATTTTCCTACATTCTTGATCTTGAACTTGAACTTGAATTTTTGATTCACGAGCTCTCTTCTTGCTTCTTGTTCTTCAAAACTCCTCCCTCTAGGAATAATGAGAACCCTATTTATAGTTGTAGGGGGTGGTATGCCTGTGTGATTTGATTGGTTGATTTGAATTGACCAATCTGATACCTTTGGTGAAGAGCTTTAATTTGGTTGGTCAGAATATGTCACATATACACGTGACATTATTATAGTAGCTCATTTAATTTGGCTTGAATTGCCACATAACTTTGACACATGGCATGATTCGAGTAACACATTTAATTTGACTTAGATTGATATATAACTTTGACACATGGCATGATTTTAGTGGCTTATTTAATTTGACTTAGATTGATATATAACTTTGACATATGTCACATATACACGTGACATTAAAGTGATTTGATTGATATATAGCTCATTTATGTTTTCATGTGTGACACTGACCTTAGTCTTTTTTGTTTCTGAGTATGGTACACTATTCAATTCAGCCCTATGGAATATCATACAGATGGGTGTGATGTGGGGAGACAAGCTTTTTTGACACTTCTCCTCCACTTGCCTTTTCATAATTATTCTTGGCTCTATCACTTAAATTTTTTTCTTAGATGACCCTTCTTGAGCAATCAAGCTATCTCTTCTCAAATATGTTTTTAGTCTTCCATCCGGTGATCGTTAGCACCATGAAAATCACACCATGGACTTTGATCCCTATATTTGGCGTCTAATCAGATATTTTTAGCCATTTAACTTCATTGATTCTTCTCATAGCGAAGAACAACGTCATATTTATGTTGAAGTTTTATTTCAAATATAAGAAAGCATCAGTGTCCCAGACTGATGACTAGGAAGTTTCTATTGGTTCTCTATTCTTAAAATCCTTATTATTTTGACACTATTTTATTAGCATGTCCAAAATTGATGTATCACACTTTTGATATTGTTGAAGATAAGGGAAGCTGAAGATATATATAGAACAGGTTGAACAACCTGGTCCAATCAATGTACAACTGAAGTTTGAGTCACACTAGGACTAGACTCCTATATCGACTAGGCTACTACTTCTAGTACTAGCTGAAGTCGATTAACATTAGATTATTTATAAATTATAGTATTATCATAGTAGTAATAGTTATTGAGTTAGGAATCTAATTATAGCTAGCTTAGGACTCTATAAATCACTCATATGTAAGAAGCATGTACTCTATAGTTTTAATCATCAACACAATCCTTGATTTCTCTCATTCTTTTATTGAAAATTCTAGATGGTATCAGAGCATTAAATCTCTTCCGCTATCTCTGAATATTGATAAAAAAAAGAAACCACACATTCAAACTGCAAGGACCACCTCCACCAACACTCTGTCCATCTCCTCACTTCACCACCTCATTACCTTTTCCTCCATTAAACTTAAATCAACAAACTATCTCATATGAATGATGCAGTTGATTCAGGTGATAATACTAACCCGTCTCATTATAGAGAATTAACCAACTAAAAGTAGTTGTTTCAATGAAAAAGTTGCTGAGAAAATTATGGTTTGGGAGGAAAAAGATGTGTTGCTAAGGGGTAGGATCTCAAACAGCTTGATAGAAGAAAGCATGTACCTAATTGTGAGCTGCTCAACCGCTAAGGAGATGTGGGAATGCTTGAAAGAAATTTATCATCAAGCAACAAAAGATAAAGAGTTTTAGTTCAAACACCACCATCGTGTCAGCTTTTAGGGATTGTAACTTTCAACCCCGATATATACCTTTATGAATTTACAAGTATCATAAAATATTTAGTCGAATACTCGGGTTGAAGATACTATTATGTAGGAGCACGAAAATAAGTGTTTCACCAAATTTCTTAACCAAAATCGTCCCAATTTCAGTTGGAGTCAGGTCATTTCCCTTAATCGATGTAGTGTATGTCTTCTTGTGCTTATGTGATCAGTAGTTCCATCATAATTTCTTTTAATTAAGATTTTCTATCATTACCAATATAAAAAGATTACAAATTGGAGAAAGAAGACTACACCTTGCCTTCTTGTGAGAGAATACACAGTTGCAATTGGCAAAAAGATTCACAAAGTGGCAATAGGAAGAAATTCCTCAAGTAGGATCAAAATTCCGATTTCTTTCTTTTAGTCCTAAAGGAAGAAAATTGCCATCCATCTAAGTTAAAATGACCCTTTACCTATATCGGCAAGGAGTTGGGGTTAGTATAAATTTTGACATTGTTGATGAAATGAATCATCGAGGTTACTTTATCAGTCACTTTATAGGCTTCTTTGAAGTAATAACCAATCTGTATATCATATCTGCGGACTAGCTTCCTAATTTCTTCAACTATTTCTCTAATGCTTCACGGAGTGGACTGAATATTTTGAATATAATTTTAGAGGAAAAGGGAATTATTTTCACTAGTTATATTGTTATGCCTGTTGTCTATGCACCAGTTTAGACCAAAGAGAAATGTACTTTCTTAAGCTATGTTACTGGCTCTAGTTTCAAGTGGGAGGATGAAGTACATGATATAGTTTCCATTTGAATCTCTCTCAATTCCACCTCCACCACTTGAGTTTCCAACACATGTCCTCTCCGACTTCATTTTGACAAAGGATGAAAATGGTCTAATCCACTTGACAGAACATAGATAGTACCATCAAGATTGGTTTCCATGATTTTGAGAAACTTTTCCCAGTTATTTGGTATGTCATCAAGATTTGGGAAACTCTTCTTGGTTAGATGATAGATGTTGAAGGAAATTAGATAGGTTGATCTTGTGATGGATGGTTTCCTCATCGTATCTAGAGCTGCACCTTGATCTCTAAAGTTCCCATATTAGGATAGGTTGGAGGATCTTTAATACATAGGTGGCTACAAGATTTTTGGAGGTGCAATTCCACCATTTGTTAAGCAGGTCTCGAAGGTTGGTATTTCTGGTGATGATGCCTATCCTGCCGGAAAAAGAATTCCACAATAGTTGTGGAAAGTTTCCATTACAGAAGATGTGTTCTATGGTTTCTATTCCTTGTTCCATACCTTCTCCAACACAAAAAAAACATTTAGAGACATATGTTATTTTAAATTTTTTATTTACCTTATCATCAGTAGCCATCCTACAATAGATGGCTCTCCAAGCAACACGCAACATTTTATAGAGAACAATTTTTGCCAAATCTTAGAGTCAATAGGCGCAAAAGGTTTTTTCTATCTAAGGAGCCTTAAATCTAATGAAACGAATAAGTTTCCTAATTCAGAGACCATCCAATATGGAGTATCCTCCCAGTAAGAGATTAACATTTTTTGATGATCTCTTTGATTTGATTAAGAGAATAAGGGTTAAGGGTTGTCCAGTCTCATTGACCCTGTTTGAGGACCTCTTTGATACAAATATGTTGGCATACAAGAATGTCTTCAATTAGATCACTTAAATGACCATGATTGATTCAATTATCAAATGAAAAGTTGGTATTTCCTTTCTTAACTTTCCACTAGATCTTATCATCCATTTCACCTCTAATTTTTAACATGGCTTTCCAACTATAAGATTAACCTGGTTTCTATTAGACAGTAGTAGGGTGTTCATCTTTGCAGTACTTTACCTTTAAGAGATTTTTCCACAAGGATTTAGTGGTTCTAAACTTTCACTACTATTTTGCCGTGAAAGCTTTGTAGGTGTCTACAAGCTTTCTGAAATTGGACCCTCCTTCATTGTATGGATAACAAGATATCCGGTGATATTTCCTTCCTTCTTCTTTACCTGACTAATAAAACTGGTCAGATAGGTCTCAATCATCTCAAGAGTGCCTTTGGGAGGATGTACAACTGCGAGACTATGAACATTGACTGTTAGTAGTACATGTCTAATAAAAATTGATCATCCTCGATATGAAATGAGTTTAAGACTCCATCATACTTGGAAATATCTAACATTCTGCACCTCTAAGGTTGGTGTAGCACTCAGCTTATAGACAGTTGAGTATACTTCTTCAAATTGGACCTTTTTATGATCGGCAAAGCTTTAGAAATTTGATGCATCCTAGCATAAATTTTTTTACGCATTTCAAAATCTTGATCTAAAAATGATACCCTAGACCATTTCAGCTCCGAAACTTGTATTATAACCTCCATTCATGTCAACTTTCAATTGTCTAGATGAATTCATTTTTGATAGTCTAGTCAATACTTTTGGAGTCAGATTGTGGAAACCTCCTATTTGTTCGAGCAACAATATTCTTTGATCTTGTAGAGCCAGGAGCTTTAGTATTTTTTCGTGGATATTGGCCGACTTCCTTACTATTTTTACAAACTCAACTCCTCATTGTTAATATTGTTTTTGCCTATCACGATCCCGACCCGCCGTGACTGACACCTACAATAACCCTCCAGTGGGAGAACCATTTTTACAGCCTAACTTATCAAACTTAAGAGATAACAATTAAAGACTTGCAGAAGTAGAAATAAAATCAGAAATAGTACTGAGTTCTCATAAACTCAGTCAACAACTTTAATAACAACGAAATGTGAAAACATCTTAGGAACTGAAAGTCATCCGTACCAAAGCTCTATCCAAATGTCAATGTAAGAAAAGGAGAACACTCCAAAAGAAGTGAAAATACTATACAAATGTCTAAACATCTGAGTCCCGAAAGAAGGACTGAGACTAATGAGAAAGCCCACGGCAGTATGACAGAATAGCTCACCCTTGAACTTCAAACAAACTTTTACTCTTCTAACCGAGGTATCTCCGCAGCTGGATGAATATGTCCTATACTCAAAAAAAGGCAGAGCAAGAATAGTATCAGTACACAAAACAACGGTGTACTGGTAGGATCACGCGGTTAGCCAGTAAGCGGTTCATAGACAAGTAAATTCCACACAATAGACATATACATATACAGAATAAGTCAACTAATCTCAAGTTCAACTATATTCAGCAACATCACAACTCAATATTTTCCACATGTTAGAACTTCACACAAGGGTCCTCTCAAAGGACCTACAGACAATCAACTTTGTGTCGGAACGTGACACTTGATTCAATTATATGCCAAAACATGACACCCGATCCAATTATATCATTTCAGAACGTGACACCCAATCCAAGCATATCACAATCACAAATATATTCAGTATTTACAATATTTATATCACCAAGAACATGTTCATCACAAAAATAAGCCAGCAAGTGATTATTTCACACATAATCTAGCATGTTTCTCTATTCATATACACACATGCATATCATGAAGCAATTTAACAAGTATATGAAACACATACAGAAAACTAGACCTCACCTACCTCAATTCACGCTTTAACAACCTTACAATGCAAGAGCTTGGTCTAAAAAAATAATAAATACATATAAATGATCAACACAATGGACTAACTATCATGAAATATAACACATTCACATCCCTAGGCCAAGCCCATGATCCTAACCCCATTCTAGGGCTATTTTCCACCATTAGTGTTCAGTTCAAACCCTCCCCCAATAATTACCAACCATAGTTCTAGGTTCTAGGAATCAAAGGATGAATCTAGGGAGTAAAATCCTTATCTTAAGCGTGAAAATCCGTGGAAAATTGATAGAATTCGCCCTAGGTCGCCTCTTGAAGTCTTAGAAATATATTTTGCAGAAAAAGACCATTTTTGGACTTTGTCACGAATTAAGCCGCGATTGTCCCACTCTGGCAGAAATACTCCCGCTCTGGCGGGATATGCAGAAACAGTGAGCTTAGAGTTTGTGCTCCAATCCCCCATTTCACGTCAACTTTGATTCCAGAAGTTTTACTCGCCTGAATGCGATTCCGCGAAGCCTTAAATTCTCCGTATCGTCTTGGCTATCAGCCTATACAATCAAATTAGAGATTTGAACTTCCATCATTCACACGATCACCCTAGACTTCACCTGCCTCAGAATTCGTCCAAGTCTCGCCTAGGCTAAATTTTTCCGATATTACTATCCAAAGTTTTCTGGCCCGAAATCCTCCCCCATTGACCTAGTTCTAACGATGGGGACAGGTCGTTATACTGCCTCCTTTATCCTTGGATTCATCAACCTCAATGAGTACCCATTCCCTAGGGGTGTGATGATCAAATTCTTCACGAGTCCCACCATTATGGTCTCTATTATAGAATTTGAACCTTATTTGTAACTGACCTTGTGATCCAAAAGGTGTCTGCTAATTGTTGGGATGATTGGTGTTCAATTGTTGATTCATGTTGGCTGTAGAGTTTTTTGTGATGTTGATGGAACTTTCTTGCAAAGAAAATTCTAACAAGTTAGCAAAAAGAAAGTCAAAAGATCAAAACAACACTACTATTGCCCTTGTCCCACAATGGCGACAAACTATTTACTAGTAAAATGGTATAATTGAATTCATAATGTGTTTCAAGAAAATATGAGCCAAATAATCTTATAATATGAACAATGAATAAATGATACCAATCGAACAATAAGGGTAAAATATATAATGAAACAAATGGAACATAAGGTCTGTTTTACAACAAGAGTTGTCGACTATGTGATAGTCGCTGGATACTGAAGAACAAATGGCTTTGAAGCTTGATCTTAAGCTAATTTATATGCATATTTCTCATATATTTACCTTGTTTTGAGGATGATAAAAATTATAATCATGTGTTTAGATGCACATTCGAGATATTCTTGGTAATGAGCTAAAATATGTGATTAGATACATTTCAGGTAAAAAGGTAAAGAAACGCACCCAAAGTTAGTCAAAAGATTGAATGTCGGAACTTAGAAGCGAACTTGGGAGAATTCCGGACTATTTGGAGCTTGAGCACTGAATGACGCACTGTGCCAAGTGCTAAACTTCAGAAGCATGAAAAACCACCTGACAGGGGCATTACCTAGCGCACTGCGAGCTAGCTCTGTATCCGGCCGGCTGAAAATTCAGCCAAGTCAAAGTCAAATCCAACAAGAATTGTGGGTTTATTTTTCACTACTATAACTCTTGAATACTTCTTACGGGTTAATCACTTTTTGAGCAAGTATAACGCGGAAGTGATATTTTATCATTAGGTTTCTTTTCTTCTTAATTTTGGTAGCAACATTTTATATAAAAAAAATTCAATATACTATAGATTTAATCAAAGCATGAGCGGCCGAACGCCCTTAATCTGGCCGTAGCATAATTATTTAGTAAACGAGTAAGTGGACGAAGTTTATTTATTAATATTAGTATGTTGTTCTTACATTTTTGTGCTTAATATTTTAATGCTTAGCTATCATTAAGATAAATCTATAATTTCTTTACGAACTCGATGGGAAGATGAATCATTGAGATAGAACAAAGAATATAGGGAGCTAGATCTCTAATTTAGTAAAATAAAGGATTGATTAGTGACTAGGATAGGAATATACATAGAGTGCCTTACTTAGTTGCGAAAAGGGAAGATAGCTATATACGTTCATATTGGGTTATCACATCCCCGCTCAATGATGCACTTGTGAGGTCAATATGGATAGATGATTAGAGGATCGAAATACCATGATCATATTATTATCCCCATAAACCAACAACTAGATGAATAAACTAAGTCAATGAAATCAGAAAGTTTACATAATTGCTTAGCAGAATCGTAACCCTAAAATTTCTCTCAAGCTGTGATCACAACCAATTTTACTTGCTTTCCGTCTTTTAAGTTTAACTAGATTTAATTAACAAACACAATCTTCTCTTGGTTATTTAAGCACTTGTTTAAATTTTATCTTTATGTCACTGTATTTTGCACAATCATGTACACTTGTGTGTGTTGGGAGTGACCCCGGACAAAGCTTAATGAAACTGTGTGCTTAATTAGAATTGTGGAACCCCTAATACAACTTCGGTAGAATTCGCCCCTCTAGTAATCTTTTACTTGGTCACGAACTCTCCTATTGCATATCGGCTAGCGAGGATTTCAACCACTTTTGTTATATGTGGATCTGCAAGCCTATCTTATTCTTATCTCACTTGGCTACTACAATTACGAATACAAAACCTAATTTTCCGACCCAAATGGTCCCTACCGGTTACGGTGGCGTGGAAACGTAAACGCATTCAACGACCATGTCCCGAAGATGTTATTCAATGATTCTTATTAAATTGCTATAATCGATATCCTTGCCACATGTCATTGCATCATTTATCCACCTGTTCCGAACCATTTTTACCCCATGCACTTTAATTTTACAATTAATTGTAAGGAAAACTACCAAAGAAGAGGGATGAGAAGCAAGCAGCGGTGATAAGTAAGGACAAGGATATATTAGTGCCTTTCTCAGACTGGGGTTCCAAAAGGGCCGTTTCACGTGGCAACCTTTGTTGTTTGTCTTGGCATATGTTTGTTGTTATTATTGTACTTGTGGCCTCTGTGTAGGCTGTGGCTGTATATTTGTATTAGTCCAAAATTTGCACATTTCTTTGTTTTTTGTTTCCTCCTCTCTAACATAACACGACACTACTTAGGATTTTTTCATGGATTCCTATTGTCCTTTCCTTAATTCTCATTTGTCTCCATTTGCCTTCTCTTTTTTCGTGACTTATTAAATTTCGTCCTACCTCTTTGCTTGCCTTCTAGTCTTTACCTTTTTTCACGACTCTCCGCATCCATAGTTTTTGCCCTTAAGAAAATCACTATCCTGTATACCGTAGGCTTTCAGAATCTACGGAGTACTAAACAACAGATATAGGCTAGCGAAACAATAAATTCCATTATTAATCGTATTTAATGATGAATTAGCTATAAACTATGAAAAAATTATGTTAGCTACGAGCAATTTAGTGACGCATTAGCTACGAACTTCATAACTAATTCCAATTTTTTTTTATATATATATATAGTGATAAAAAATTCATGCATTCTCTAAAAGAGAAAAAATCATACTCTAAAAAGAAAAATGTAAATTGTGATTGAGGAATAAAGAAACAATTGGGAAGAGGGTAACACTGATTATGAGGTCTAGGAAATAGTTGTCATTTCTTGTACGGATTTGCGCATATATACACTAATGCATCATTATTCATGGACACAAGCATCTTATCAAAATGTAACCTTACATTATCTTATACGTTCCCCGCATAAGAATCTAATGCATCACAGCAAAGCAAAGAGGATGTATCCCATGTAGAGAAAAAGAAACAATTATAAATCATTTTTATCTTTTTCAGCACAACATTTATAATAATGGGGCCTAGACTTTAGGAAACTTTGTCCACTGCACATGAAGAGTCTGAACCACTGTACAAAATCTTGTTCTTATTTGGGACCTTGAAATACGACAATTCATTCTTGTTTGTTTTGTTAATTGTGCCACTGTTATAGAAACAATTACCACGATCGTGTAGCTATATATAGGTTGTCGATACTGTAAATAATAGTATTGTTGGAAAATGGTAATAGCTATTGAGTCGGGTCCACGAGGAATGTTAATTAGCCCGTTAACACATTCGTTTGATCTTCTCCTAAACTCTTATCTTCTTTAAAGTTTTAAATCGCATTGTAGTAGCGGAGGTTTGGCTAAAACCCCTAACCTTCGAGGAGGACATAAAACTTAACCTCCTCATAAAACATGGTTGATATGGACATAATTCATATATTTACTCCTCAAAAAATTCATAATATTGCAGGAGAAAACAAGATGAGAAATATTCCTATAATGTATAAATACACCTTTATGGGTGTAGAAATAAAGATGATTTTTCTCATTCCTATGATGGTTAAGGTTCATATGAAATTCTCTACCTACTTTAAATAGGATATTTAGACTGTGAAATTAAGGGATTTATTCATCACGTGAGGATCCTGACAACCAGCAATTCGAATCATTGCTATAGATGATCCGCAAGAAAATCATATAAGACTCATAAACTAGTATTTACGTTTTAAACACTATAATCATAAATAATATTTTTTTCGTTCTTTTTTACTTGTCACATTTTATTTTTTAAAAATTAAACTATTTGAATTTTAACTAATATTTTAAAATATATTTTTTCATTTTAATGTGAAATGGATTGCACGTTATAGTATTTTTCATATAGCTTTTCATGAACATCTAGATTTTTATTTAATATAATGAACTAATCTAATTCAGAGATGGCTTAAATTAAATTAAGTAAAAATAAAGGGAAAGAGTTTGTAAATTAAAAGAGAAACTACAAACTAAGTTATTGTTCTAATGAGTGACATTAACTAATTAATCGATGGCCTAGACACGTCATAAGCAAAAAGACAAGAATATTTAAACCAAGCACTGATTAGGTAGTTTTTTAATCCTTAGAAAACTTTATCTTGTAGTGGCTGAGGTCTAGGGTCCTACAGACTAGCTACATTTCCTTCTATGTTGCCATATAAGCTTCTTTTAATTAATTAATATTAATATTCAAATCGATCAATAACAACAAAGATAAAAATTGTTACGATGGCTGTAAAAAAAAAAGAATGGAAAATGGAGGGTGTTTTGAATTTTAATCATTCTAGCTTGGACACTTATGATAATTTAATTACTACTAATTGTTTGATGGGAAATTTACATAAATGTACTATATTAAGTAAATATTTATTATTTATAAAAATAATATTTTTATCATTGAATATTTATAATACAGTTTTAATACATATTAGCGAGAATAATTTATAAAATTCATATAATACAAGTTTTATTCATGGATAATTTATTTATCACATACTTTAAGACACTTATAATACATTGTGTCAATTTCTTATCAAACAAGTATAATATATTTTAAAACACTTATAATATATTTATATTACATGCATAATTCACTTTTAATACATAGTAAATATATCATAATATTGTTATATATTACTATAAATAATAATAAATAAAAAATATTATTAAAATCAATAATTATTTATTAAAAAATATTTTTTTCTAATAATTTTTCCTTGTTTGATTAGGTCACCATAGTATCCACTGGACTATATAAGGACAAAGAGCAGGACGAATCAGATTAAGCTAGTTGCACCACGTTCTTATGGAAACTTTACGATAAGTGAAATTAATTAAATATTAAGAATGATTAACAAGAAGTTAAACTTGTTTATTGAGGTTAGGATCTTTATTCCCTTTTTTCGTAATGATGATTAGCCTGGATGTTTGGACACACACATAAGGAAAAAAACAAAACACTGAGGTCCAACACCTAGAAGATCTAGGAGTCATCGTAATTCACACATGACATGGATAAGCATTATTTTCTAATTTTCTTCTATGTTTCTTTTGTCTTCTTCTATGTCCCTCTCCTTAAAATAACTCTTACTTTAGCAAATAAATTGATTTCAAAATAAGTGTTATCAACTAATACAGTATATTTTTACAATTATACACTTATACTATCTTTTTAATAATATTTATCCAGTATTTTTTGTGCATAAATATAGATTCATTCTTCGTATTTGGTTCAGTCTCACGACTCTTTAAGTTTGCGAGTTGGTAAAAAGTCAGTTCTGCTCATTTTTATTTGTTCACTTTTCAAAATACATTTTCATTTTTAATTATTGTCATCATAACATATCAAGAAAATATAATTAATTTTTTTCCCACGTGTTATCCTTAGTGACTCTTATTTTGAAATGGAAGGAGCAATTAAAGCTAAAACTACTTTCTCCATCTCTTATTACTAGTTGTCTATACTATAAAAGATAATTGTTTCAAATTATTTATCAATTTTCAAAATTAAAATAGAATTAATTAACTTATTTTCATTTTACTTTTGTAATTAATTTTTTTTTAAAATATAAATAATTTTGTAAAGTAACAAAAAAATAAATTTAGTAGATAAATTAATAAATTATCCTTTTATTTATAATTTTTTTAAAACGTGTAAAGAAAAAAATAAGCAAGATGGAGGGAATATACAACTATCTGTCTGTCTTTCTTGGTTTATGATCCTTGCTAGAAGCGGTAATAGAATATTTGACAATGCTAAGAGCTTCCAGGATATTGAAATTTTGAACATTCAACAATTTAACGTTTTAAATGCAGGTAAATTTCACGATCTTCACAATAAACTAAAAGCTCAATTAAGAAAACATACATTGGTTCATTATGAGTTTGAGTAGAAATTTTTTTAAATAAAAAATAAAATAATTCAGCTGAGCCGATGATTTATTGAAAATAGTTATTCTACCTTGTTAAAAATAGAAATAAAATTTATGTATATTTTACTTTTTTTGAATCTCACTAAAAAAATTATACTGATTATATTATTATTGTTGGTCAATCATGCTTTTCCTTATTGAAAATTACAAACATGACTTTCCTACCCTTAACACTTGTTCCTTTCGTTACGCTTTTCAAGAGGATCGAATCTGATCTTTTTTTTCGTTTTCACGTTCTATAACGTGATAAGTTCTTAAACAATTACATGAGAAAATGAACTTTCCAACAATAATCAATCATATCTTAGCTCTTTATATTTAACCTAACCAAATAATTTAATAGACCAAAATAGGAAAGTGTAAAACGAACTTGCGCTTTTACACGTAACAATTAGGGGTCGTTTGGTGAGAAGGATAACATCAAATAATTTCGAGATTAAATTATATATAGTGGTACTTAAGTTGGTGTTTGGTTAGCAAGTTCGGGATAACTTGTCTCGTGATTAATAAATAGAATCGGGATATATTATCCTTCCTCTTGGGTGGTATACTAATTCCGGAATAATTTATCCAGGGATAAAATAGGTAAATGACAAATATATCCCTTTAAATATTTTTTATACCTCACTTTTCACATTCATATATATTTATATATTTTTAATATCATATATAACAACATTCACTCCTTATTTTTATGATAATTCTTCATATTTTTTCTATTAAAAAATTACACTATATAATATAATTTTTATTTATAAATTTATTTGACTAATTCTTATGTTTATTTATATTTTAATTTCTCATAAATCCTTTTTTACTTTAACAAATTTAAAATGAAAATTCTTATTTTAAAATTAAATAAGAAGAAAATTTTATTTTTAAATACATACGGATATCATGAAAATGCACACATAAAAATATTTAAAGTAAAGAAGATGGAAAGTTTTATTTTAAGAATAAATATTAAATAACTAAAACTTCCAAAGAAAATATAAAAACTAAATAAAGTGAAGGGTATTTTTGTAAACAAACAATCTATTCTTAAAATTTATGTAATGTATATTATTTTGTATATAACAAACCAAATACTGAATAAGAAATAATATCAGCATACTTATGCTGATATTATCCTATCACAACTTGTATTCAAACTAAACGATCCCTTAATCAATTATAGCTTGATAAATATGAGAAAAAAAATTATTTTATGTCTCACTTAACTAGCATTTGTTATGTGTCTCTCTTATCAATTGAAAAGTGAACAGTGGTCCCCACTTGCTTCCCTCTTCTTTTTTTTTTTATTTTGGAAAAAAATTCAAATTCTCCGACTTATTCCTTATTAACTACTCAATTGAAGGATTAGAAAAGGACAGGGATATGTCCATTTTGTGCCGAATATAAGAGCTTAGATGAATTCTTAGAAATTTCTTTAGATAAATTAAACATAATTTTGGGAAATATAAGAGTGTTAATAATTCCATGGGAAAGCAACATGCAAGGGCGGAGGCTGTGTATTACATACGACCTAGTACTATATAAATGTTCAATAATTAAAATGTGTAATACATTTTGTAGCAAATTTATAAATTTTAAATTCTAACTCCATATTTACCTTTGATCAAAATTGACTGAAGTGAAAAATAAAGTGCTTCCGTTCCAGCATTATTCTACTTATAATTCCAACTCAGTGAAAGGGGAGACAATTTTTCTCTCAAAAAAAGTTTTAAAAAAAGGCAAAGGTGAAGAAAAAATCTGAAGAGGAATGAAAATAAATGATATTTTGATAAGAATTTAGCACTAACAAACTAGCTGAAGAAATTGAAACTATCAATAGATTATAAAACTCATGATACTCCAGCTATATATTTTGTTTCCATTTCACTAACTAATTATCCATTTGTCATTGACTTATTTTTCCTTTAATTAAGGGTCTTAATTATGGAGATACTTAGATTTCTTAATCACCATTTGAAGTGGTCTATCTAGAATTCACTTGTGAAATAATAATAGAGATTCGCATAACTAATATGTGAGGCATAAAATAATTTTTTTCTATAAATACGTCTCAATCATAATGCCGATAAATAAAGCTAAAATCTTCCATATGAATAAATTTTGCAGAAATAATATTGTGATTAGTAATGCAACAATTGCAATATTATAATGATTAGTAATGCAATAATTGTATAATATGAAAATTATTTCTTGTGTATGATTACTTTTATATAGTAAATACTATTATGCAATATATAATTTAAAATATTTATTTACTTTTTAAATAAAATAAGAACTTTCTTATTATTATGAGCTAGTTTTAGTAATTTTGGCATTTCTAATCAGTGTTGAGGTGATGCCTGACACACATGCTATCCTCAAGACAAAAAAAATTCAAGTATCTTGAATATGTAATTTAGGAAAGTGTGGCTATCAATGATAATGTCACATGTACATCGTAGTGACTCAACATAGATGAAGAGGAGCCTTGCCTTCAAAATTTTGTATGATAAAAAAGAAAATCACCTAAACTTAAAAGTTAGTTCTGCAGACTAAATCGTCTTTAATGTATGGGAGTGAGAGTAGGCCAGTCAAGAACTCCCATATGTAGAATATACAAGTTGCAGGATTAACGATGATAATATGGATAAGTGGGCATACCAGGAGCGATAAGATTAGGAATGAGGATATCCAGGACAAGGTGGAATGACTTTTGTGGCGGACAAGATGAGGAAAGCAAGATTGAGATGATTTGGGCACATGAAGAGGAGATACACAGGCACATCTGTAAGGAGGTGAGAGATGTTGGATATAGGGGGGTACGAGGAGATGTAAAGGAAGGACGAAAAAGTATTCAAGAGAGTTGATTAAACAGGACATGATGCAACATTCATATCACCGCAGACATGACTTTAGATAGAAAAGTGTGGAGGTTGGATACTAGAGCCAATAGTCTCTCTACTTCCATTAGGAATAGTAAGGTATGCGTACTCTACCCTCCCCAAAATCCACTTATGAGATTTCAGTGGGTATGTTGTTATTGTATACGATTTTCAAAAACGAAATTGTTAAATTTTGAGCAAATATTTCCAAGCCATTGGGCAAATCTTTTGGTATTTTTTTGTAAAAAATTTTTCTAATATGTTTTGTAAAGCGAAAACTCTTATCACTTTTATAAATATGTTTCTTATTAGCCAGATCGTGTCATTTTCTCAATTTATTTTGAAAAAAATTCAAAAACAGTTAAGGCTATAAACATAATTAGACTTCTTAACTATAATTTGGTTAAATACGATTCGTAGATACATGTTATATGAAGGAGAGAGGCGAATGAGATTGGGAGAGAGAGAAGAGAGGCGAATGAGATTGGGAGAGGGACAAGAGAGGCGAGCAAGAAAGGGGGCAAAGAGAGGAGAGAGACGAATTGTATCTGTGCATTTAATAGATAATTGTATATATGTAAATAGTATATATATGTATGAATTAATACAATTGTATTAACAAATATAATTTGTATCTGAATACAATTTGTATCAGTGAATACAATTGTATCAACGAATACAAATTACATCAATGTTGTATCAATTTCAAGTTTATTAACAAAATACAATTTGTATCAATGAATACAATTTGTATAAAGCATAAACGAATATAATTTGTATCTACAAATACAATTGTATCAATATTGTATTTCGTAACAAATTGCACTTGTATTCATGTGTGTTTGTATATATTTGTTGTCATGCGTGTTCGTATTTTGTATTACTGAAAGAAAGCGGTCACATGTTGTCATTTGTATTTGTTATATTGTGTGTTTGTATTTATATTTATTGCCTTGTGTGTATTTGTATTCATTTGTTGCCGTGAATATTTATATTTTGTATCACTGAAAAGGATCTATATAGTTGACAGTTATCATTTGTATTTATAGCATTTATTGTTATTATTTCTATTTTATTGAGAGAGAAATAAGGAGGCGAGAGAGAGGGGTAGAGAAACGCCAGAGAGGAAGAGTGATGGGGCGGAGAACAGAGAGGAGAGATGTAATGGATAGTTGCAACTCCATAAAAAAGAATTCAGTCAAATTTTTCTTACTTTGAACCATTCCTATATCATATATATGTATGTGTAAATACAACGCGAGCAAGAGTGCAGAGAAAGGAAGAGAGGAGAGAGAAGATTGATATAAAATCCTAATTATAGCTACAATTGTAATTCTTTCAAACTATAGTGGTGTATATTAAATAGGCATAATACATAAATATGACCCTGAAACTTCGTTTCAGCTAACAACTATGACCTCTAACTTTACTAATTCACAAGTACGCACTATAACTATCCAAAACTTGAACAAATAGACACATTCGTCCTACATGACATCCCACATGGCAATTGTGTCCTACGTGTATTGTGCCACGTAGGACATGTGTGTCTACTTGTTCAATTTTATACAAGTTTAAGTGCCTACTTGTGCACATTCAAAATTGAAAGACATAAATATGAAATGAGACCAAGTTAAAAGGCATATTTATGTATTATGCCTATTAAATACATATCACGTGCTTACCTTACTACATAATTTTTTCGTTTATTTTTAGTTGACTATTAAGTATTGACCTAGTCACGTAGGCCTGCTTTATTAGTAGTACAAACCACATTCCATTTTGGGCTGTATGTAGCATTTGTTAACGGGCAAGCCCTTTTTCATACTTTACGCCTATACCCATTCATTGGAGGCCATTACAGGCTCCAACTAAAGGCCCAGTACCATGAAGAGAATGGGCTGATATCTCTGTCCATTTCGTAAAAGCAAGGGTAACTTATAAAAATTTCACTAGTTTAGGAGTTAATTACTTAGATTCATGCTAATTTACCATATTACTTATCTTACCAGATTTTGGACTTTGGATACATGTTTCTGGCACATTATACATGCATCTTGAATATATGAGATCAAAATTAAGTGCAATTTATTCTAAGTACGCTATCCAAGTGGTTCCATTTATCTGTGTCTCTCGCTCCCCTCTCTCCTACTCCCTCTTTCCATGTATCTGGTATCCCAGATACATGTATCTAGTATGGTTTGCATGTATCTTGGATACATCGACTATCTCGCTCGCCTATCTTCATATTTTAGTGTATCTGGTAGCAAAAATACATGTATCTAAGTGTATCTAACTTGAAATCTAATATAAAATTATCAATTAGCGAGGCAATATGTAATTATTTCAAACTATAGGGAGAATTAATATGTAAGGTAAAAATGTTTGTCTAATTAGGTAGTTTAACAATACAAATCTCACTAGTTTAGGATTAAATTACTTTGCTTCACGCGAGTTTCTAATATTACAATTCTTACCAGAACTTGAACTTCGGATACATGTACCTGGCGCATCCAGATACATATATCTCAGATAAATTGGATCAAAATTAAGTGTAATTTCTTTCAAATACATTTTATCCAAGTGAATTCGCATGTAATCTGAATCTCTAACTCGTCTCTCTCTTCTCTCACTCACCTCTCTTCCTCTCTCGCTCGCCCCTCTCCCTATGTATCTATATTTCAGAATGCATCTTGAATGTATTTGGTATCCTAAATACATGTATATAGTGTGATTTGCATGTATTTGAAATACATAGACTATCTCACTTGCCTCCCTCCTATTCCACTCGCCTCTCTCCTTCTCTCGCCTCTCTTCCTATTTCAGTAGATATTTGGTAGCAAAAATACATGTATCCAGATGTATCTAACTTGAAATTTAGTATGAAATTATTAATTAATGAGTTAATATATAATTATTTCAAACTATAAAGAAAATTAGTAAATATGATAGGAATATTTATGTAATTTGATAGTTTTTCTATTAATTATAATTATAATAAGAGTCAAATTAATCACTTTTTCCATTACAGTCGAAACATAAATCTGTTTGACATGCCGCGTGGTAGTAGTTGTTTTTATAATATAAATTGGACAAAGAGATCATGTTCAAGGGAAATGACAATTTACATTCATTTTTATGTTAAAATAAAAAAGTGAGAAACAATAAAGCAGACTAGCTATTAAAGAACATTTTCAGGTTAAGATTTGTTTTTATTATGCTAACTTTTGAAGGGTAAAATGTTTGTTTCTTCGGATTCATTAATGAAATTACACTAAAGATATTATTATTACTAACTTTTAAAGCAAATTTGTGCAGCATGAGAATTTTCTATTACTGATCATCGAGAAAAACAAACTTTAATTTATTTATTTTGAAAGAAAGGTAGTTTTAATATATGAAGCAAAATTCAGATACCACAATAAATATTTTGATCAGGTAATTTCTTCAAATGGCATAAAACTAGCGTGTGTTTAATCGGAAAGAAAATGTTTTTCTAGAAAATATTTTCTTTGAATATTAGTGAATTTTTTACTTGTTTTCTAATATTTGATAAGTAAAGTAAAAGATAATATTCCAATAGCATTTACATTTAAACTAGCAAAACATTATGATAATGGGATTGGGTTGGGAGTGGGGGTGCAGGGGGATGGAATGGTGGTCAAGAGATGGGGTTGGGGACGTTGGGTGGATAGGGAAAAAAGTTATCTACTTCTAGAAGATCTAATACACAATAAAACCCACAAATTTGAGTGTTTTATTCTATCTAATAAAATAATATATATGTAACGTCATGTTCAAATAATTTAAAACGTAGTCCTTGACTTCCAAGGATGCCATTTTGTCTCTCCTTTACGTACGACTAATTCCATAATTTGCATTGATATATTCGACATTTATATATTTAACCATTTTCTTACTGGTTCCTCTTCTATTAATTCCTTTGTGCTCCTCTCTCCCCCAAAAATAATAATGTTGAAGAGATGTTTTAATTGCTTTGGTGGTGAACAAAGATTAGAGATCAGGTATATATGTATCTACTCGATCAACCTTGACATTATATTTATTTGTTTAATTTATTCCTTATATATATAATGCTTAATTAATTTAAAAATAATATTTTTTGATCTCTTTCTGGTGATAATCGAATTCAGAGGTCAGATCAAGAACAGGGATTATCCATGGGATATTTACACATTAAAAGAGCTTGTTAACGCAACAAACAATTTCCATAATGATAACAAGATTGGTGAAGGAGGGTTTGGAAGTGTTTATTGGGGTCAAACAAGTAAAGGCATCGAGGTAATCAACTTTATCTTTTCTACTTACAACAAAATCGGTCGTTAATTCTCTTTAGCTACATATTTATCAAAATATTATATTCACTATGAGTAATTTTCACGATAGATTAATTATAACTAATTGCAGTTTTTTGTGTGTAGTGTTTTTTTTTTCTTGGATTGAGAATCTTTTTGTTTGTTTGTTTGTTTAATTGTTTAGATAGCAGTTAAAAGGTTAAAGGCAATGAGTGCAAAAGCAGAAATGGAGTTTGCAATAGAAGTGGAGATACTTGGAAGGGTGAGACATAAGAATTTATTAGGTCTACGAGGATTTTATGCGGGGGAGGATGAAAGGCTTATTGTTTATGATTATATGCCTAATCATAGCTTGATCACTCATTTGCATGGAACACTTTCTGCTGATTGTCTTCTTGATTGGCCACGAAGAATGAGGATTGCTATTGGATCTGCCGAGGGATTATGGTAACAATAGTGCATTCAATTTTAGTTCAAAATGTTCTCCAGTCTCAACTATCTAATTTTAATTTTATTTTTGTAGTTACTTGCACCATGAAGCAAATCCTCATATCATACATAGAGACATAAAGGCAAGCAATGTCCTTTTAGATTCAAATTTCCAAGCAAAAGTGGCAGATTTTGGATTTGCTAAGTTGATACCTGATGGTGTCACACATCTAACAACAAGGGTTAAAGGAACCCTGGGCTACTTAGCTCCGGAATACGCCATGTGGGGAAAAGTCTCTGAGAGTTGTGATGTTTATAGTTTTGGAATATTACTTCTTGAAATAATTAGCGGTCGAAAACCCTTAGAAAAACTTCCGAATGGTGTCAAACGTGACATTGTGCAATGGGCTCTTCCCTATCTACAAAAAGGTGATTTTAATCACATTGCTGACCCTAGGCTCAAAGGAAAGTTCATTCGTGATCAATTGAAGAACACAATCTTGATTGCCATCAAGTGTACTGATGGCAATCCTGAAAATAGGCCAAGTATGTTGGAAGTGGTGGATTGGCTTAAGAGTAGTGTTGTGGACAAGAGGAAAAAAGAGATCAAAATAGTGAAGAGTAGTACTACAAATGTTGATGAAAATGAGAACAATGACTATGTTAATGATGATGAGGCAGACAATGAAGGTTATACTAAGAGAAAAAATAAGCCAAGATTACCAATTTCTGAATCGAAGATGAGGAAATAAATTTCCAATTACACAATCTTGCAATTATGTACTGGATTATTAAACTGTATATTTAAGTTGTGATGTGTGTGTGCTTATTTTTATTCGCACCCCTTCAACTTTACTTTGAAATTAAATTCTCCGCTCAATTTCGAACAATATATATTTTCTCTCAATTATCCTGGTTGACTTTTTTAAATGTCTATATTTCCCCAAACATAATAAACGCTTGCCTTTTAGATATTTACTTCTTTAAGAGCATTGGCATTTTTCATTTTTTTAATTTATGTAATGAATTCTCTATAGAAAAAATAAATACTATTTTGAGATTCAAAAAAAGAGAGAAATACTAATTGAGTTTGTAAGTTAATGACGTTCTATCATTAAATAAATTAGCAGAATAAAAAAAATAAGTTTATTAATAATATGAGCAAAACTCTAATATCTTTTTATACCAATGAAAATATTAGGTAATAATAACTTTATTAACATATTTCAATGCATGTAACACAACAATAATTAATTAAAATAGAGATGTATTATAATAACTTCCGAAAAGATTATTTATTTATATTGTAAGTGAATTTTTAATTGTAATTTAAAAATATATTTCATTAATAAAAGGGAACTGAAACTTAATTATACACACACTTGTACATACTTAATCAAGCGTTGTTGGAGAGATTTGAAAAAGAAAGCAAGAAGAAGATACTTCAGGTTACTTTAGATGGGCAATCAATCTTTTTTAATCCATGCATCTTTAAAAGAAAGTTTGAGGTCAATAACTCAACCTTCTTCTTGGTAATTTTGCATTATTTAAGCATCCTCATTTGTAATATCATCATAGGATGTAGTACAATCTCTGTGGTGATCACAAAATATCTAGTTCTTTCTAGCTCTTATTTTCTTCATGCTTGTTAGTTAGTAGAGGTTTGCTACCTTATTAGGATTGATAAGGTAAGGCCTAGCCCCCCTTACTTGTACTTATCCCTCTTGAGATTTTCTTATTTCTAATAAAAGGTTGCTAGACACCCTGTCTAGTGGTAAATTTGCCCCCCCCCCCCAAAAAAAAAATAAATAATAATTATATTTTATGAAAAATTCATATAAAGATTATTCTACTTATAATATTAATAAATTTAAATAAAAATATATAAATATATGAGTTAAAATATATTATTTATAATATAAAATGTTATTAGTATGGGAATTGAAAATGTCGAAAATTAAATAGATATCGCATAAGATAGGGGAAAAGAATATCTATTGTTGATAATTAATTCATCTTGTTTTGCTACTTGGACGGAAATTTTCTCTATATGCTAGAATTTACATGAATGTTAAAAGAGAGATAATAAATCATTCCACAGTCGAACGATCCTAGAAATTCAATATGGGATAATTATAATAGATAATCATTCGGTCATTTTCATTATCAAAAAAAAGGTCATTCGGTGTATATTTGGTGTATATTCATGGATACTTAGTGTATATTTCATGTATATGTATCATAATGTTATTCAGTGTATAACTCATGTATAAATAGTATATATTTTATAGTCAGTGTATACTTTTTATGACTTTTGGCAAGCTATATTGTATAGTCACATTATATTTCCTATGATTTTTGGCTATTTTTTATGTAAATAAAACATGACTATATTTATTGTAAACTAATTAGTGTATTGTATATATTTGAAACTGTTCCATTAAATATTGTGCAAATATTTATGATTGTTATAAGATACCTACAATCTTACGTTTGATAGTTGTATTTTATTTTTACTCTTTTTAAAAAATTATTATTATTATAGTTGACCTTTTACATTGTTTTAAGTAGTGAATTACTTCCTCTCTAATGCATAAACTATTTTATTCGTGATATATTTAAGTCCCACGGCCGGCTTTTGATGCCTTACCATCTCTAATGAGACGGTTGAAAAAGGACAATTAGTCTCTCTAACCAAACAAGTGGAATAATAATAATAAAGGCCACGAGGGATGTTATCATCATATTAATTGCTAATTAATTCCTACTCTCTGAAACCAAAGTTAGAAGACAGTATATTGCTCCTTTTATTATTTTACAAGGGACGGCAAGGATTTCTAATATGAACGGT
This sequence comes from Solanum dulcamara, assembly GCF_947179165.1. Lineage (NCBI taxonomy): Eukaryota > Viridiplantae > Streptophyta > Magnoliopsida > Solanales > Solanaceae > Solanum > Solanum dulcamara. The sequence continues at coordinate 21,436,133 of NC_077243.1, forward strand.
GTGAGAATACCCATATTGGGTGAGGAAATAATTTATTGTTTCATTACACTGTATTAAATCTTTGCAAAGTTGCAAGCAGAAGAAGAGATAAAAATATGCAAAGATTATCTTATTTTACTTTACACAACAATGAGTATAGTTATGTATATTGGAACCACTATTTTAGAGAGGCTAACAAACATACTGATAAACTAGCAGCCCTCGATCGTGGTTCGGTGGAAGTACATTTCTTCAAATCCTTTTTCTGAACTTCCTAAGCAAGTTAATGGTCTAGTTAACATGGACATATGAGATTTCCCTACCTTCAGATCCCAACTAACTAGGCCAACAAATATTGTTTATGACCCCCTTCGACTTCTTTCCTTTCAACTATAGCTAAACTTAGTTTAGGATTAGCTAATTAATTAACTTAGTGGAACAAGCTAACTGTCTCTAATCTATGATCATGTAAACAGTTTGGTATGCCAAACTCAATTTTGTAATTTTTGCTCATCAATGATCAAAGGAGGCAGTTAAAAAAAATAAAAATTATTGGAGTCCTAGACTAATAAACAAACATTAAAATACATAGAAAATAAAATTTTAGTAGACAAGGAGACGAGATCAAATTTAGAGAGGATATGATTGCGATGCAATGCAGCTCTCCTGGCAAACTAATGTTGAAGCACAATGATCTCTAGATCTACATTCAAGATCATGACAAGTTTTGATGTTTAACAAATTATGTGCAAGCGACATTTGATAGGTCCTCACAGATCTTCAAGAAGAAGTAATAGAAAAGCAACACTACAGAGGAATTCATTAGAAAACTTGTTCTTCTAAGCAGAGAAGGAGATTGTGAAAGATAGAAGATTGAGGTTGTTCACGTTTCACTAGAATTCTTGTGAGAATTATAAATACGAGGGAATTCAATTCTAACAAGGAACATGAAAGCTATACATGAAAACTTACCATAAACCTGAACATGAAATTACTTTCAAACAAGGAGACAAAAAGCCCACGCACGTCAAAAGAGGAAAATCAAGACAAATTAGAATTAAATTTCTTAGCAAGTCTGAACCAAATCTAATTTGGATTATTTGAGAATTGAAGGGCAACGACTTACTCCTATATAAAAACACGTCAACCAAGATTTGGAGTTTGAAGACATCCAAAGGAAAAGTCCTCAAAGTGTTCCAGTTCTACACAAAGAGTCACGAAGAAGAAATTACAACAAAAAAATATGTTCCTATCAAGTTTTATCTATACCGTTCTTTAGTTTGTAATAGTTAGTTTCTTGGTGTGGTTTCAAGACATGATCGTTATTGCTTTACTTAAATTGTAGTTAGCGTTGTGTTGTATTTTTATAATGGACTCATTGAAGGGTAT